>NC_140932.1:180768468-180810886 GCF_014529385.1 Adiantum capillus-veneris | reverse complement strand
CCGCGCCATACAGTTCGGTTCCAAGTACCTCACTATGAAAAGGAGGGGATGTCATGTGACACATCCAGCCCTATGTGTCCGTGGACAAGCTACAGCATGAATCAGGGTTCAATCAGTCTAGATTAGAAGTGATTGGTACTTTGTGAGTCTATTCGTAGACCGTGCATGCCCCGTCACTAGTATAGATGCATATCCGTTGGTTGCACACAGCATGATCATCAGTATTCCCATTAGAATCCATCAGATTCCATCAGGGAAATTTTCCAGTGCATTTACCCATTTTATCTATTTTTTGCATTTTTCGCTTATTAATTTAAGTGACTTTCCAACAAAAGTAGGTAGGGCAAATTGGGCAAGAAAATATATAAGCAAACCAAAGTTGACACTAAATGGTAGAAGAGGTAGCAGGAGCTCCACCGCTCAACAGGCAACTTCTCAAGCAAGAACCGTTGGGGCGACTCCTCAAGCAAGATCCCCCGGGCCCCATTGTCCTAGCGTTTTTCAACAAGGAACATCGCCATCCTCAGTCACTAGCGCTTGCATCAGCATCGTCTTTCATCGCCGGAGGTCACAGAGAAGCTAGTGTTTTTGGGAAAACCAGCATCACTAGTGTTTTTGGTTTACAACAGCCCAACGTTTTTGGTTTCAGCCTCAGCCTTGCAGATCCGGCACATGCAGTGATTGCAGCCCTAAAAGACCATCAAGATCAGCCCCGAAAGGTAGCAGATTCAGCCCATGAAGAAGTAGCAGATTCAGCCCAAGAAAGACCTCAATTTTCAGCTTTGAAGATCATCAGTTTTCAACCCTAAACCTGCAGATTTTCAGCGTCAAAGACCCACAAAAAACAGCCCCAAAAACAACGTTTTTGCCTCAGTCGCAGATTTCAGCCCATAGCGTTTTTGGACAGCAGACAGTAGGAAGATTACAGAATTCAGCCATTAGGTTGACTTCGTCATCCCCATCGTCATCGTCAACATAGCCTAAACTTGCATCAGTCCCATGCATTCCATTTGTACCAGATTGTGGAATCATAAGTAGACCACTCTCGCCGACGAGAGTGGGGCCTTCGGAGGAGGGTTTTACAAGGTCTCTGGTGTCGTATCTCTCTTCTCTCTCTATCTCTCAGTCTCATACACTTGCACGCACAGTGTCCATTCACTTTGTTTATGATCATAGCATTCTCTCATTAAGAATGGAAGGCTCTCCCTTCCATAAGAACAAAAGGAACCTTGAGCACAGTTCGGAGCACTCATCTTGAGCAAAGCGCAAACATTCATTCCGCTGCACCTAACAACGGGGCAAATAAATAAAAGTCTACCAACTTATGGGAACCCCGTCTGATGGGGCCCAATCGACCCAAAGACAGTTAAAATTAAGCCAGACCCACCCACACACACACAAAGTCAATTGCGTATGAAGCCAATGATGTGGCAGACTTGTACGGATAGCCCGCAATTTGCGCTGACATGCTAACTAACACTGTACGGATTGCTGCAATTCGTGCTAACATGGTGACGCAGCACTGTATGGACTGCCACAATTCTCGCTGACAGGCTACTGACGTGGCGGTATGGATTTATGTGAAACGTGCTGACAGTTTTTTGGACTCCACCCTTTTGAGACCAGATGCTTTTAGAATTTGAATGCTTTTCATGTAAACTGCTTTTGGGCCTAGGGCCTTTAAATAAGACCCATGGGTTCTCACTCTAGCAGTCTACCCGCGGGAGATGCAGAGCAGAGCCATGGGAGTTGTACCATGTTGAAGAAATATAAAGAAACACTTGTAATGTGTAGTGGAAATGTTAAGGATATAGCTCAGATCTAGTACTCCACACAAACACAAGGTTACTTTACTTCACTTGGAAAGAGAAACTGAAACGAACACAATGAAGGAGAGAGAGAGAGAGAGAGAGAGAGAGAGAGAGAGAGAGAGAGAGAGAGAGAGAGGGACAGCACCGGATGTCAGGTCCCAACCATCCTCAAGGGCCCCCTTGCTCTGTTGCCAGAGTGTGAGGATTAGTGGTGCTAATCCTATATTTAAGACTAAAACTTCATACTTAAGATCGAACTGAGACTCAAGAGACTGAATGTGTATTGATTGATTGATTGAATGCTTGAATGAATGAATAAAAACTGAGCACAATAGGCTCCTTATATAGGAGACGAAGAGACACAAATGAAAAGACAGGTCTCATGGTGAAGAGACATGACTTTAGACGTAAAGACACATCCTTTCGGCAAAGAGCTGCAATCATTGGACGAAGAGTCGCAACAGCAGAGCGAAGGGTTGTGACAAGTCGTCGAAGGAGGATGTGGCTTTTGGCGAAGAGGCATGTCTCTTGAGCGAAGGGTCGTGACCATCCAAGCGTAGGGGTTCTCCTTGGCATAGCACTTTGTGTATCTGCAACTAGGAGTAGATGTAATACTGTAACATAGTCACAATCATGACATTCCCTCTCATTTAAAATGAGAGCCTCGGTTAAAGGAATGACTTCTGATGTTGATAGAACTCTGGAAAAGCATTGAATCTTCGAAAATCTTCAGTCTTTGACTGCTAGTGCAATTCAAACCCGCATGCAGTTTTAGGAGTTGGGGGGCTCAATGGCCGCTATAGTTCTTAAACGAAGCGTTTTTTGAGCCCTTGATGGGCTAGCCCACCCAATGATGGAGCATTTTTCTCTTGCTAGCCCAACTTTCCATTACTAGTGAAAGTTGGTGCAGGTTGAGTGCTTTAATTTGCCTATCTACCATCGCAAATTTGGCCGGAACATAACTTGGCAACATAATTCGAGGATTAAGGTAGACTTTCATGCTGGGTTTCCTCGCTTTAGGCTTTTTTTTTCATACACCACAAAGTTAGGCAAAAGCTTGTGTTTACAAGACACTAGATTGTCCAATTAGAGGACAATCAAGTTGATTGTCCAATTACAGGACTAGTGTTTAAAAGCTATGAGATAGGGAGGCATCCTTTTAATTAAAAATCGATAGGCTGAATATGAGAGGAGCAGCGTTAATAAAAGCGCAAGGTTGCTAGAGGGTCAGCATTATCAAAAACGCTATTAGAGGGGCATCAATAGAGCTAGTCGGCTGCAATTCCAAATTCCTCTTCGGGGTGACCTGTGGTCTTGTCTGATAGAGCTGATCCAAGCCTGTGTTATCTCCCCAAAAGGCACCATATCAAAAAACTGAAAAAGTTGGTCAAAATAGCCAACTATAGAAACTAGTCAAAAACCGGAGTATAGACAGAAAAACTTGTTTTTGAATGAGAAAAAGTTATTCAAATCCAAAAACAATTGGTGGAGTAGATTACTGACATTACATCTGATGGAACATGGATCGCGATCCATGACCCCCATCAAGATTTTTGTCTAAGATTTGAGTAGTAGGTAGTTGAGACATACACAAACACTTTTCCCAAAACAACCAATTGCAAAAAAGTTGAAAAAACCGATCAAAAGGGAAAAAAACATAACATTCTCAAGACTTTTACTGAGAGATACCCCTCCCAGGGGGTTTATGCACAAAATATACAATTTACACTTTTATACCCACAACATGAAAAAGTCTGCTTCACAAATGACCTCCTCCATCGTTGAGGATCACAAGCCGAAGACTTCTGATACCATGTCAGAATAGCGTGCGGAAGCATAGATGTGACACACATTCGGCACCGGACATGCACGAGAGAGAGAGAGAGAGAGAGAGAGAGAGAGAGAGAGAGAGAGAGAGAGAGAGAGAGAGAGAGAGAGAGAGAGAGAGCTCCAATCAACTCTGATCAGTTAGATACAAAGTAAGAGGCCCAAGGCCCTTATATATTTCCCACAGAAAGTTGCCCTATGCAACTCAAATAAATTATGTCAAATACATTGAGGCTCGCTTTAACAAGATTCTCCCCTTTTTTTCTTTTGTACTGTGTACCTTCTTGCTAGGGGAGATGTAGCACATTAGACAATTTCAAAACTCATAGAAGGATCTTTTCAACACAAAAAAATAAAAATAAAATAATATGAATTATTGCTGCTGACTTTATATTGTTATGAAGTGGCAAAGACTATCATGTGAATCTCAAAGCTGCTCATAGGATGCAAATACTAGAGTTGTTCTATGTCTCAACTTAAAATTGTTTCATTGCGTGTGTGTTGCCATTATTCTTGCAGTCTGAGGGTTTCTACTGTGTTCTCTTCCTCTCTGGGTTAGTGATTTACAAAAGGTACATGGTTGAAGCCATGCAGGTGACTCTAAGGTGTGCCAATGAAAATCGAGATGACTGTCACTTCAAGCTACATAACATTATTACCCTTACTAATCAAGGACTTGCATCTGCTCTTACGCTCACTAATAAGGACAGAAGACCTTTGAGGTTTACTGCTTCTGTCTCAATAGCATTCGCAATCAGGTCTTCACAAGCAATTTGTTGTGTGGGATTGGATGGTTGCGAGTATTTTAGTCCAAGTGAAGCTGCTCTAAAGGCTGCTCAAGGCAATCAAAATGGGTCTTTCTTTGAGAAGCTGAAAAGGTTTGTGGTCCCATTTCAGTAGGATAAATCTAAACAGTCCGAGACACCGAACGGCATAAGTGAGGTGCAAAAACACAGTGAAGGCAACTCAAATGAAGATCAGATGCACTGGTTTACGGAGAAACCTGGGGAAATTATTTCTGTCACCAATGGAGTACATAAAGTCTACTCCAATCCTCCAAATAAGATGCGAATAACAGATGAGGTAAGAGTTTGATGTTTGTGGTACTGTCAAGGCTTCAGTACGGATTGACTCATGTACCTTTTGTTGGATGTATTGCAAATTCTTATGCTTTGTCTTTAGATTGGGCAAAGCAAAAGAGTTGCTTATTAGATAGTGTATCCATGTTACATATGAAAATCCTGAACAGATATATTATTGCATTGTTTTATTGAATCAAAGCATTGAAAAATTTGTTTTCACTCAACGTAGATAACTCTCGTCAATATCAGTGATCTCCATTTGCTTGAAGTGTATGTTTAATTATCAAAGCTTGTGTGTTTCTGTTTATGATGGTCAGAAATAGAGCTCAAGCTTTCATAAGCTATGATATGTACAAAGTTTAGGCTTTTTAGACCAGTGTGAGTTTGTGCAAGGTACACAATGCAGATCAGGCAGCTATTATACCGAAATCTGTTTAGTGTATCAGTTATGCCATTTGGGGCATACCATTGGATGTAAGAACACCTTGAAGAGACAGAATTGTTGTATAAGTGATTTTACTCATGGCAATGTGGTGTGCTAGTGTTCTAGGGTCCTGTTTCTTGTGGGTGTATCGCCCATCCCCTAGAAATGGAGTTAGAATAGTAGTGTAATTCATTGCTAGCCACCTTATCTGTGTTTCCATCACCCCTATTGGGGCATTTTCTCTTGGACTTCATTGCTCTTTGACATCTTGGCTCGGCTTTATAGGCAAAATAGTATTTTAAAGATGCTTAGTCTGCCTTTTGCTGAATTGTGGGGCACAAGTAAGGCTCTAGGGATGGAACTCCGATGTTCCATGTGGACTCTCCTCTTCTGTCTCTCTCTATCCAAGTTCTGTTATTTGCAATTTTTATTTGTGTGTTGCGACTGATTTCTCGCTTGGAGTGTCCAAGCCTGTTACAGTGATATCAAAGCTCAGACGATTCTTCTTCTCCGAAGGATCCGATCCTTTTCTGCAGCACATGGGTTCTTGCAATGAATCCGATAGAGACAACACTCTAACTCTTAGTCTACAGGGAGATGAAGAAAAGCAAAGTCCCAGCACGGGATTTCACGAGATTGTGACAAACACTAACCTTATATGTTGGTTTCCTTCCTTTGATTTTTATTTAATTTTTGGGACTCTTTTTGAAATCACTATACCCGAACATTGCATGGCCAGTGTGAAACGATTGATGGCCGAGAGTTTCACCTGCAAGAGTCAAGGCTAGGCAGCGACAAGACGACTGGGCCGATCAACACTGAAATCTGACTAGTAAAAGGGAGGCTAGGCTCAGTTAGTCATTTGGGCCCCTTGGCGAGACTTCGTAAGTTGGTGGGTACTAGGAATTTAAACCAAATGGACAAAATGGACACTTGGCAGTCTGTGAGCCATTTGCACGGACACCTCAGCAAGGGGAGCGCCCAAAATCGATTTCAACAAGAGAAGAGGTTGATTTAAGTTCATTGTGAGCTATTGTGTATGTGTGAGTAGAGTGTGCAGGTGATCACAACTTTAATGGAAAGGTTGGCTTCTCCTCTGTCTTATGTAGCACAACGATTCCGCTCTCGTGCACCTCTCTCCCGTTTTGAATACAGAATCGTGATGCCGAGCTCAAGGGCTATTCATCTGGCGAAATTTATGCTTGATTACCGAGGCAAGAGCCTCTTGCACAGGTATCGGATTAGCTAACTGCTAATCTAGAGCAAGTACAAGTTGATTTAGAGAGATTTCTCGCAAGAAATCTCATTTAAATCAAAGAGCAAGTAGCCCTACACCTGCAGGATCTCAATGGCTACCTACAGGTGCGTTCGGCACGCAAAACGTAGCTCAAAACAGAGAATTATAGGTTGCTGTAATTTTTGCAGGCTTAGGGTTTTGACCCTTTTTTATGCCTAAAAGTCCAAGGAGCTTCGGGGAAGCTAGGGAACTGCTAAATAGGTGTTCTAGTGCATTTCAAAGGCTAAAACAGAGAATTCAGCGTGCTGTATTTTCTCGCCAGGTTTGTAAAAGCGCTCTAATGTGCGTAGAAAGGCACCTGCTACATGGCGATTTTGTCTCTGAAGCCTTCTATTGTCGTTATGCTGTCGAAATTTGACTAGAGTAGGAAATCTGCAGCCCAATAAAAGTGGGACAGCTTGTAGAAGATTACAGGTTTTCCTCCAAGTTCAATTGGAATAAAGAAATACCAAAAGGGGCGCCAAGCTTTGGGGCCAACAAGGTGTCATTGTCTACTTAGGAGCACTATAGCTACCAAGTTGTGGATTCCAGTCACGCTATTCGTGAAATTACTTTGTGTCATAAAGTACAAGTAAAGTTAAACACGTATAGATTGGGTGAAAGCCTAATTTTACCGCCCTTTAGTAAGGTTACAGGCCGGTTTCATGGTTCCCATCACGTTTCCCAGGCACCAGCCTGCGTGGTTCGAAGGTTTTCTAGCATACAACGGAACGCTGCCCCAGACAACGGCCTACGTTGTTCCGAGGTTTTCAAACATAGAACGAAACGCTCCCCAGGCATCGGCCTACGTCGTTCCGAGGTTCAAACAATACCAAAACAGTATTTTCACTTCTCCACCCGGGAGTAAAATCATGAATCAATGGTAGTAAAACCAAAGTCGAACATTTTAAATTGGCACCAAAACAGGTTCAAAACCAATACCATCCATTTCAAACAAATTCCAACAAGATCACCAAACAAGTTCTCAAACATTTTTCAAACTTAAAAAGCATTCTCAACATCAGTCGAGCTCAAAAAGTCGAATGACTTTCCATCCTAAAACCTGCACCAAAAATTAGGGTTAGGTTCATTCCATAAGGTCGTAGCCGAGCACAGCATGGTCCATCAGCTCTTGGACAGACAGTGTTTTCTTTGGCGGCGATGGTAGTCCCAAGATAGCAATCACACTGGACCTCCAAGGTCATCTGCTCGTGAAGAGACATCTACAAAGAGATGTGGAGGAATTTTAAGTTATAATCTGCTAGGGTTTCCATGGCAAGCATTTCAGGATATCCCACTCTGCCAGAAGTTGCACTCCAAAGGAAGATGTCAGAAACCATATAACTTTGGGCAAAGTTTTTCTTGAAAGCTTGCCAAGTCCTTGGAAGTGTGCAGCTTGGTAGCCATAGACATCAACATCTGCTTGGCACTGCTTTTGAGAAAAATAGTGACTCGAAACAAATCTTAAGTCCTCTTGCAAGTGATGTTTTTGGCTTATGCCCTGTAAGACATGAGCGGTGAAGACGGAAGCGCGCCTGATGTGCGATTTATGAAGGGTGGGAGTGGCGAATAAGTGCGGGGTCGAGGGCCGAAGATACTTCAAATAAATAAGCCCGGGGTCGGGGGCCGAAGATACTTAAAATAAAATTCCATCAGTCTTTGGTTTTCTTTGTCTCCTCTTTGGTAGGACCGGGATGCTTTCAGAGAAGCACACGACTGATGCTCTAATACCGTTGTCACAAGACGGCCACCGTGTGCCAATAGAAAAGAACAGATTGAACAACTTTAAGCACTACAAATAACAACTGAACAAAAAAAGAGAGACGACACGCGACATGGAGTGGCGGAATTCCACCCCAGAGAGTATTGGCCCCAAACCTTGGTGCCCCTTTCAGTATTTCTTTATATCGCATCAACTCAGTACAAGCCGGTACTCCAGACTCTGCACCTTCTCTAGGAGGCATGCCAAAGAATGAGCCCTTAGCACATATTTAAAGGCCTTTGGCCTATGAAAAGCAGTTTACATGAAAAGCCTTCAAACTCAAAAAGCTTCTGGTTCAAAAGCAATGCCAAAAAGCTGCCATCGTAAATCACGGAAATCCGTACAATTGCCACGTCAACAGTCAGCGCAAAACGCGGAGATCCGTACAGTCTGCCACGTCATCAGCCATCAAAAAATCTGCAGTGTTCGTACAACTGCCACGTCATCAGCTCATGCGCAAGCCTTTGTGTGTAGGTCCTGCTTTATTTTAATCCGTTATGTCACTTGGGGCCCCCTCGGACGGGGTCCCCATAAGTTGGTAGGACTTCTTCTTCTGTTACTTGTTCTTCTTAGGGTATAGGCCCCTTGGCCGGCATCTGCAAGTTGGCTCCATTCTTCAGGGCTTTGACACGTCAGCAGTTCGTGACAGCTTCTTGATCTTTCACTTTGCCCCAAGCTCGGCAAAGTTCTTTACTTTCATCAATCGTGCTTGGGTGAGTATCCATGCAATTTGGAACCAGTCCTGCTTTCATCTTGCCTTTTCTGCCATGTTCCTCAGTTGCTCTTGAACTCTCTGACCTGTCTTCATTCTGTTCTTGCTGTGCCTTTTTAGGGCACTTCGTGGAGACGTGCCCATGTTCCCCGCATCCAAAACACTTCCCCTCTTTGATGTAGTTGGCCCTCTCTCGAAGAGTGAGTCGGGGTCGTGAATCCTTGTCTTTCTTTTCTTGGGAACTCTTCCTCTTTCTACTTACATTATTAGAAGTCTGTTGGGTTCTCCGATCTCATCAGTGGGGTAAGTCAGATTGCTCGAATGTGTGGCAAAACCCCGTTTCGCATGACCCATCAATTCTTGAATAGAATTTGACTTTTGTTCCAAGCAGTAGTCTCGGATCTGTGTAGGAAGTTCGCAGCAAAACCGCTCAATCTGTTCTTTGAACGAGACCTTCTTAAATGAAGAGGCTGGTAGAAAAGAGCTCCGAAATCTATCGCAATAAGTGTCCAAAGAATCTCCCTTGGTCATTCGAAGATGATTTCAAGCAGTTCGTATATCTCGTTCATACTCCCGAGTCAGCCAAGAAGAAATTAAAAGCCTCTTAAACTTCAACCATTTAGCTGGAGCTTCCTTTCTCAATAGAAGGGTGGACCACCATGTTCGAGCATTTCCCTTGAAGAAAGATGTAGCCCTCCGAATCTTGGAGTTCTCTGAGTAATGCCCTCTAGAGAAAGCTATGTCAAACTGCTGTATGAAGGCCAAAGCCCTTGGGAGCATCTCGAAATCCAGAAAAAGAGTCAAACTTAATTGATTGTCCACCTTCTTTGAATTCTCTTACTTTCTTGCTTTTATCTTCGAGGAAGTCATATTGGTTGGCTTTATGGAAATGCTTCTTCTTTGCATAAAACATGTGATTGTCGGAGTCCAAACTGTCTGAGGACGAGTCCCCTATAGGACTGTCAGAAACTGGGCGAAATTTATGCTTCTTCGCCTTTTTCTTGCCCTTTTCAAAGCTTTGCTTTTTGCTTCGCTTTTTGCCTTTTCTGTCTTCTTCGCTCAAGTCAGGAGAGCTAGGACTGTCAGAAGAAGAAGAACCTGGGTAGTCCTTCAAATCGTACATGCTTCTTCTACTTTCTCGCCGATGCAAAAGAAGATTGATGACCCAAACAACCCGGGAAGTCCATTCCTTTCTTATGCTTTTTATCGTGCTTTTTGGATTTTTTGTTTGCGTCCAAAAGTCGGCTAATCTGTGTGTGAACCACCTCTTCTAATTCTTGCTTTGTAAACATCCTTGGAGAAGGAGGTTTCTTGAGTGCCGGTTTGATGGGTGGCTTTGTGGCCTTTTGCCACCACTGGGTGTGTACTTCTGCGAGGGATTGCTGGGGCAAAATTTTGCAAATTTTGGATCCTTCGCAATTTTAATCATCTGCTTTGTTGCCTCGTCAACCAATTCTCGATGTCCCATCTCTTCAATCTCGAACTGAGTAGGCCGAGGTGGGCCGTACTCTTCCTCTGATTGCTCATAGAATCTTCTCCGTGATCTCCTCCCGCATTCGCAGATGCAGAAGAAGTCGATTGATTTCTGTTGGAATCCACAAGTGCCGCAAGTAAAGGATCGGATTTTCCGGTAGAAGAGAAATTGGCCGCGCTCTGATACCACTGTAACAAACTTGGACACATCAAGTCAAGATTCTACCTCGACATAACAGAGATCACTTCGAGACAATTTACAATCCACAATTAGGTCGACACGGCCCGGCGTAGTTCCGTGCCAAGAGGTATTGGTCCCAAAGACCCCCTTTCCATATTTCTTTTTGTATTAATCTGTGTTCAAAGTATAAGAGAGTGGGTAGGTGCTCACTCTCAGACTCTGCGTCCAAATGCTCTGAGAAGTGAGGCCTTGCCCACTTATTTGAAGGTAAGGGATGCCCAAAAGCAAAGCCCCAAAAGCACTAACTCAAAAGCAGTTAGTGTTCAAAAGCAACTTGGCGTCAAAGTCTGCAAAAAGCTGTCAGTGCAATTTCCGGCAGGCCGTACGAACAGTCAATGCGAATTGCGGAGATCCATACAGTCAGCGCTATATGTGGGATTCTGTACGCCAGCCATTTGCTTTAAGTTCCTTGTGTCCTTAGGGGTCCCCTCGTCACTTAGCCATAAGTTAGGACAACCTGCTTGATCACTTAGAATACCTTTCCTAGTGATATGCCTTGTATCCCTCCTCTCTAGCTGCTCTGATCTTTGCACAGATGCAAGAGAATCAAGAAAAGGAGACTCTCTCAGTCTCTTCTTCTCCAAAGCATGATAGACATGATTTGCATGATGATTTGAATGATAAAGATGTGATTTCTCACAAGCATGATGAGTTGCATGAAGATGATGTGATTGTTCACAAGGATGATGTGTTTGTGGATGCTTTTTCTAGCGAAGCTAACCTCGTTGTAGATTTGATCAATCACGAAGAACCGATCTTGGCTTTCGAGTCGAGGTCCAAAGAACCCCCACAGGAGGATTCGATCATTCAGGAAGAACTGATCTTGGCTCCCGAGCCTAGGTCCAAAGAACCATCACAGGAAGTATTTTGTGTTCGCATGATTGATACGCACGCATTGTTCGAATGTTTCATTCATGATCGTTTCCTGTATTTTAGTCAACGTCCTTATGTGATCCCTTTTCCTAGGCATGACATATTGTATGTTTAGCACGTTTTGCTCATGAATGAGCACGAATGTATGCGGATTTTTCATGAAAAGCTGACTTCATTTTAAGCCCTAGCGTTTTTGCATCTGCCAGCAACCTCAGCGTTTTGCAGATCTATCGCGACAGAATCAGCCCTAGGATCAGCGTTTTCATTTTTCAGCGCGTCGTCGTCGCATCGTCGCCATCAACATTGTCACCGACATAGAGTCAGAATTCAGCAAATAGAAGATTTGCAGATTTCAGCCCATAGCGTTTTTGGACAGTAGTAGAAAGATTGCAGATTTCAGCCCTTAGGTCGATTTTGTCATCACCGTCGTCATCGTCGACATAGCCTAGACTTGCATCAGTCACATGCATACCATTTGTACCAGATTGTGCAATCAATAAGTAGACCACTCTCGCCGACGAGAGTGGGGCCTTTGGAGGAGGGTTTTACGTCTTTGGTGTCATATCTCTCTTCTCTCTCTATCTCTCAGTCTCATACATTTGTATGCACAGTGTCCATTCACTTTGTTGTGATCATAGCATTCTCTCACTAAGAACGGAAGGCCCTACCTTCCATAAGAACAAAAGGAACCTTGAGCACAATTCGGAGCACTCATCTTGAGCAAAGCGCAAACAATCATTCCGCTGCACCTAACAACGGGTATGGCATTTCCTAGGGGAAAACCGTCGGGTTTCAAAAGCAGTTTAGTGAGGTGAGCGATAAGTTACCTGGAGGAGGCAACTCCAAAGGGAAGACCAAAGCAAGTCTCGCAGTACCTGGGCCTCTGAACAGAGGTACTTGGTTGTTGTCACGCCCAAATCAAGTTGGCGAAATGGGTCTCTCAAGGGATTAGTCATGGCCCTAAGAGTGTAGATAATTCTGGCCTCTCGTAGTCCAGAGGAAACTAGTGACAAAAGTGTCTACCTTTGGTTTCCGGGTGCATAGTCCTGGTCGTTCTTCTTCTATATTTTTTTGGTGTATGAGGGGAGCGGTCGGGCATGCCCTACCCGACTCCGAAAACAAAACAAAAAAGTCCTAACAAATCTAGAGAACCAAAATGAGCGCCAAGCTAGAAAGGACCCGGTGCTCAAAAACGACCGACCGTCCAACACCAAGTGAAGATGACCGTAGTGGAGGTTGAAGCTGAAAATAACGGCCAAATAGCAAAATAAATTGCGGAAGTAGATAATGGAAGTGCAAAAGATGAGCGTATCATACCCATTGGCTACTTATGAAGCCGGCGGAGAGAGGTGGAGAAGAGCTACCACCCTTTGAAGCATAACACTCCAACCAAATGAGAAAGGTTGCCTAGGTTGAGAAGAAACCGGCAACACTCCAAGTCAAAAGGAACTGACATAGGAGGTGCTAAAGGGGCAAATGAAGAGGCTAAAGGGCAGTGCTAGCGCTAAGATCTCGGCCTAGGCATTGGGAGCGGCAAGGTTAGAAGTTATCCTAGTTCGAGGTGAGCCATCACGATCTGCTTCTTTTGACGACCATGCCATCTCCAATAACATCTACCACTTTATGTCCATGTCTTCTACAATAGCTAAATGTACCATTAGGTCGATTTTCATGGGTAGTAGTTTGGGGTGTCGTTTTATTGGCAATGGAGAGGATTCGTAAACCCCAAGTCATAGACCAAGATGAAGGTAAAAGCATCCAAGTATTCCAGCAATAAGAAGGGATCCAACTCAATTGTTAGTTAGAGGAAGATACATGAGGAGATTCAGCAACAAATGCAACAGCAGATGATGCATATGTGCACATGCAGGCTTTGTGGACAGGAATACAACGTTTTTTGATATGGCGATCAAGAGTTACCTTGCGACATCTCCCTGTGCTTCTGGGCCTTACGGTGCAGGTAGAGGTGCATATGGACCATATGACACTGGTGTTGGTGCTCTTTGGACCATATGGCATGGGTAGAGTGGTTCTGGGCCTTACAACACAGGGATGTTTGGTGCCGATGGAGCAGGGATGCCAAGACCCATGGGAGGGATGTATGGAGGTATGTCAAGATGCATGGATACCCTTATGGATATCCCACATGAGGGATTAGGGAGTACTAGGATGCATAAGGAGTTATGTCTCCAACCTTTGGGGCTACTTTTGCCACTGAACCTTGAAGGCGACCTTCTTTTGAGACCGAACATGTACAATTAGTTGACGGTTTGGGGGACATAGAAAGATTTCAAGGAAGGAGGCCAGAACGTAAAGTTGGATACTTTTTTAGGACTTTTGAGATGAAACGAAAGCTTTGGCACAGCTTTCTCAGGAGGCAACTTCAGGGAAGCTTCCAAAATCAGAAACGCTACCTCTTTCCGAAGGGGAATGGGCGGCAGTGGTGGCTGACTTTATTGCTTCATGGACATGCACCAGGTACTTGGGTGGGATTCAAACAGTTGTTTGCGTCAGCCTGCCCTATGGTTGGCACCTGCTTATGAGGCACATACTCTCACAGTTTGGAAGCGCCCAGGGATGAAGAAGACCGACGCTCTTTTATTGTACAACCAGAGGTTTTGGAGTTCTTTTCTTCCCCTCGCTTCATTTTAGATGGTCTCTCTCGAGATGGAGCTATACTGTTGCGGTCTGCTTCTGGAGTCGGAAAGGTATTGCTTGAAGTAGAAGGTCGCGAGCATACAAGGGATGATGGCCCATGCACAGGACTATGCTTTGCTCATGGGATCATTGGCTTTTGTAGATGAGGAGTAAGGAGAAGCCGTTGGATAGAGTTGAGGAAGTGTAGGAAGAAGGTGAAGAAGTTCCTTGTTTGACATCAGAAGAGAAGGCAGAGTGGGATCAGTAAGTGGTGAAAGTGCTACACTTGTAGAGAGACCAATCATATTGCAGCGAAGTGCTTGATAAAGGAAGAAAGTCCAGTGGACAAGGTGGAGACAGCGAAGGCAGTAGAGGAGAGACAAGAAGAGAAGGGTTAGACTAAAGGAGGATTGATCTCAGATTTTAAGGGGATACCACAGGATAAAGAGGACGAGAGTACTGAGCTCTTCCAAGCGTAGGGCAAAGTACGAGATCAAGAGGCTCTGATTTTCTTTGACAACAGGGCCAAGGCTTCATCAGAAACGGGACAGAGGCTAACTTCATTTCATCAGTGATAATAATGTATGTGTTTGTGGGCGTTTGCATGCTCCTTTATATAATATATACATCTGAGGCTTACATGGCAGAAACCTTAGTAAAAGTCTGTGTCATGATGATGGCATATAAAAACCCCTTTTATGCTGTGGTTCTAAAGTTGTGTCTAGCTGATAAGGAAAGAGACAACAGCTTGCAATGCAAAGCAAGGCAATCATTGGTTGCTGCAGCTTGTGAAGGGGTAGCAAAAATTTTCTCTCTTAACAAAAGCCTCAGGCAGGCCAGCAAGTAGTGTCTCTGGAGAATTGAAAGATATCAATATGGAGAGCTGTCTCTGAGCTGCTTTGCTTTAAGGTTTCTTTCCTTTGTTTGGTTCTGCGTTTCTAAAGAAATGCCTGTTATGAATGAATAAGGCCCATGTCCCAGCTGTTTACAATTTTGCAGGGTTTGCGAAGGTCCTTACTCCTTGAAAATCGTGGGTTTGAGAACCTGGTGGTGTCCAGTCCAGTCACGGATGGAGACAAGCCCTTCATATCAGTCGCTTACAGCACAGTTCTTTCTCCAATAACATTAGATAAGGGAGAGTCTTGGAGAGGTGCGCAGATTCTGCTTCCAGATGTGAATTAAGGAAGCTGTGAGCTTCGATACAATGCTGTAGAATGAGTTTGATGATCGGCTGGTTATCCAAACTAGCCTGACTTCAGGGGCCCTCACCAAGCCGAGTTTCACTTTACAAGGTGGCTTCACTGGTTTTGGTCGACTTTTTCTTTGCTTTTTGATATAGTTTCTAACATTGTCATGTTGATGCAGGTTTCTTCACATGTATAGTGTCGTATCGATCCAGATTTAAGGCTGTGATACCATGACGACGCCCCATTATCATGCACCTGCCGCATTTTCATCAAAAAAGCAGCCCTTTCTCTCAGCAGTCCTATGAGCACTTAATATCAGTCTACTCTTGTAAGTAATCAAAGTGAGAGTATGCGGGAAAAGAGCTGATTGTAGAGAAACCGATGAGAATTTCTCTTATCTCAACAATGCACCTTGTTGTTTGTGCAATCAATCAATCAATCTCTCTCTCTCTCTCTCTCTCTCTCTCTCTCCCCCCCCCCCATCGCCTACAGTACTTGTGCAAGCCCTGCATCTTATTGGTTTACAATAGATGGCTTCTAAGTTTCATATCTGCTACATTGAAGGACAAAATACGTTAATGTCTTCCAAAGTTCTTGGCCTAATAGCGCTACTGGCACATGCCAATAAACCATTCAGCTCAGCTATGGAAAATGTAGCTTGCAGTGCCAATTCGTTTCAAAGAATTACAGCTTTGTGTCACAACTATGCTTACTTTTGTGAGAGCAATCAGCTAAGGGAGCATGCTTGCTTCGAGTGGTGAATGCAAGGCTCAAGCGCTCTGATAAATTTGTGTGTGTGTGTGTGTGAGAGAGAGACTTTCCTTGTACATCTTTTTGGTGGGTTTTCCTCTCTTTGTGGTTTCCCACAGAAAGTTAAATCAAATTGATTTACAAAAAAGTGTGTGTGTGTGTGTGTGTGTGAGAGAGAGAGAGAGAGAGAGAGAGAGAGAGGTTTGATTGCCCATGCGTGAGTCAGCAGTTAGGTACCTGCACGTTAGGATTTTCTGGTCGCAGGTTCCTGTACAGTCAGCCTGTGTGTGGGTGTGTGTGTTCTCAGCCTCTGCAAGCTTGATCGAAGCTGTATATTCCAGCTCTGCTTTGAGTTCTTAGTGTGCAAGAGGTGTGGGGCTAAGAGAGAGCAGTCTGTGTGGTGTTTCCCCTTCTATAAATTCTCTTTGGGTTTTCTTTTCATTCCATTTGTAAAGGGTGTGGTAGTGGTCTGTTCTTTTCATGGCAGAAGCAGTATAAAAATGTAGGAAACAAGTAGATTTCTCATCAATGGATGTGACAAATATAATCAAACAATGTCTCTCACAAGATTTTGCAGATGCTTGGAATGCATGGGATGGCCTAGAACCCACCACTAAAGTGGTCATGCCGGTTTAGTAACTTATGGCCCAATATGCTTTGAATGCCGTTGCCCTCTACACAAGCTGTCATAGGGGTATATTTCAATGTGTGAGGCTTGTATGAGGTCTTGGTGGTTCACATGGATGCTCATTTGCAATTATTGGAAAAAAAAAATTCAATATGCAACTGACACATGTATTGCCATGAGCACTTACTAAAGATTACCATAGTTTGATTCGCCATAGGTGTCCAGTTTGGATGCAAATAATGGGATCTTCACGCACATGGAAACACTTCCTACCTCTTTGGTTGTTCATTTAGGATAAGTGATATGTCCCCCCAACTTGGGCACTAATTCCAATAGATTTTGTGTGCTTTGGGATGCAAATAAGTCCACATCTACAAGAATCACGGTCAATTCTAGTGATCCAGTGGTAGGAAGAGACTCACGGTCAATTCTAGTGATCCAGTGGTAGGAAGAGACTCCTTGAATCATTAAATTATCCTCCAATTACTAAACAAGGAAACTCTTTTGAGCAAGATTGGCACTCTCTCTTGTAGATGACAAGGATAGTTCCATGACATCCAAGGTAAAGCTCAGACGGTGATTCATACATATGTAAATTGTCTTTCAAAGAAAGTGTAGAGGGCATCGTCATTCTTACATTGCTTGGAAGAGAGCTCGTCATCTAAAGAATTTCAAGGATGGAGGAAGGCAAATACCCTTTTTCTCCCATGATAGGACCTTTGGTGACATTGGCAAGGTCCTCAATTTTATGCCACTTTAATTATGCTTTTGAAGATGAAGACTTTTGAGAGACCATAAAGCTTCAATGTGTCTCTGCGTGCCTCCAAAAGTTGTATCATCAATGGCTAGCCTTCGGTCTAAAGAAGCTTCAAAAACATGGAAAACGAGAACCCAGCATGCAAAGTTCCCGCATTAGTGTGGTAATGTCCTCATCCACCTTGAGAGAGATGCTTCCCAATTGAGTCATCAAACTCTAAATATAATTAGTATGAGATGCTAGAGGAATTTGATGCTCTTTCAAGCTTGGAGAACTCAATTCTAGTCTTATATAGAAGAGTCATAAATATAGTTTCTTTTGGAGGGGTAGCCCTCAATTGGTGTTAGGTCCTCTCTCTCTCTCTCTCTCTCTCTCTCTCACACACACACACACACACACACACACACACACACACACACACAAATTTTGACTCATGAACCATCAAATAAATAAATGATAAGTTATTGAATACTAAAGAAAATGTGAATGAAGTAAACACGCTAGAAACAAAAATTGAATCTAGGAAAATTAAATTTTTGAATGACATGTGGCTCTATCAAAATGGTTTCACTGTTGCTCTTAAATAAAGTTAAAGCATAAATAAACTTGACATTTGATTCTCTTTTTCTCCCACAATTGAGATCGTCAAGTTGACTTGCTTGTAGTATTTTAAAGTAATTAATTTCTTGGATTTTAAGCACTATACATTTCAAAATTTGTTACCTTTTCTATTTTCAAGTTAATGATAAGAAAATTTTATTTTAGTAAGAGTTTATTTTTTTCTAAGTTTCCATGCTACGTTATTTTGCATTTTTTGAGATATGTTTCTTTTTTTGGTTTGATAAACTACCATTCCAAGCTATTCAACCACATGATTCCTATGACTATGAATGTAAATTATAGTTATCTTCGATACTATGAATTGTGGCTTTTTTAGTCATCTTAGTGCTTCTAATTGTTCATTGTACACCATGCAATTTATAAGTTACTATTCTAGAATCAAAGCATCCATGAAAGATTCAATCTGATCTCCCCTTTATATCAGATAAGAATCAAAATTGAAAATTGGTATTTTTATACGATACTTTTTAGGACTTGTAATTATTTAAAATGGGTGAATAGATATATTTATTAATTAAATTTTGAAGATAGAATATACCTTAAAAGTTATCTTTGGGTAAGCCTTAAATTATCAAGCTATGACTTCATTGTAATCTTTCTGAAAGAGGAAGACTCTATAAGATATAGTTGTTTTTCATCATGTAGAGCTTTAATATCAGGGTATCATTTCCACAAATTTGTACTAAATCAAGTGGGTTAATGGGAAAGGATTGTATCTATTTTATTTGTGTATGTATCAAATTGGGTAAGGTTTCTTGAAAGAGTGCACCCATCGTGTAAATTAAGCATGATTCAAAGGTATTAATAATCTCTTGAACATATGTGATATAGGCTAATTTAAGGAGTGATTTTTATGTTGAGAGAATTTACAAGGTAGCCTTCATACCTAATGCTTAATTAAACTAGGCCATCTCCATTGTCTCCTTTGTCTCAACCCTTTCCTAGATCCCTTGGTGAATCAAAGTCACCTTAAAAGCATACTTACATTTGGTATGTATACACCTAGCTCTAATGTGGCTATGACGTCATCTCCAGAGGTTCATCATTCAATACCCCCTATATAATGTGCGTTCATGGGGTATTAAAATAATCTCTCTTTTAATATGTTTGAATGAATAAAATGATTTTTTATTTTAGATTTTTTTTTCAAAATTGAATAAAAACCCATTATTTTAATGTATCTCTGTTAAATTACCTAAATTTTTTACATTTCAAAGCCCCTCCTTTCAAACTCACATTATACATTAACATGATTACATAAAACCTCCCCTCCAGGACGTTATTTTCTTTGTTGAAGAAAATATTTATGGATAGCTATCAAGTACTTTCTTGGGATGAACTTGGATAGAAGCTTTGTATGGTCTTGCGGTTTCACTTAACAATAGGTTCTCTATAGACATTATGTATATATGCTAATCTTGGTAACACAACATATACTTTGACACATGTAAAAAAGAGAGTGCGTTTGTGAATTCTACCAAAAACTTTCAAGCCAACATTATGATATTCTACTCCCATATACAATTCATTCACATGACTATTTGGGTTAATGTCCAAAGTTATTATTATTAAAATAGTTTGTATGGAACATCACCAAATTATCTTCTCTAATACAATAGGAGTATGACCATATCTAAGAGAAAATTTTGGTCTTTCATGGTCTTGAATGTCTTTGATGCACAAGAGTATTCGTATCATTGGATACTAAATTTTTGTATGATAATGCCCACATATGCTTTAGTCCCGTATGATCATATCCAAGAGAAAATTTTGGTCTTGAATGTCTTTGATGCACAAGAGTATTCGTATCATTCGATACTAAATTTTTGTATGATAATGTCCACATATGCTTTAGTCCTTAGGGATTGGCGATACTATTGGTGCGAAGGAGATTGCTCACTCTCTCTTGTAACGTCATGACTCCACATTGATGATTGTTGAGTTGAGTGCAAGCATGGTGACAGCAGGGCATCATCTTCTTCTTTAACTTGAAGCAAATGTCATGTCTATGCAATTTGCCTTCAAGTAAGATAAGGAAGCGAGCACCATGGACACCCTTTCCAAGTTCACGTGTATGGGTGTGCATGCGAGAGGGAAGCCATGGGATCAGCTTCCCTCTATTGGGATGTAAAACAAGCTCCCTTTTTGGACCTATTGCTAGAGTGCATGGACCTTACCAAGTTTTTATAGAATTTGAAAAACCTAACTAAATTTTGCAGATACTAGGGTGAGAAAGTCTTAAGAGTAGGTTGATAATTAGGATTCTATCTGGGACGGGAACAAGAGTGGCACTAGCGAAGCAGGAGAGGTCGTGCATGGGAACCGACGCAAATTCGGAGGTGGAAACTGTGGCTTTAGTTTGAGAAGAGTGGGAGTAGGGATTGAGCGTATAATTAATTAATGAACGCTCGGGTAGACCCAGTATGTTCTTGCAATACATGATACATCATTGTAGTTTCCTTACCTAGATTACTGAATTGGCTCAAGACTCAAGTGGACAACCTTGACACTAAGTGGGACTGTGCATTTATTAGGGGGGGTTAAGGGATCGACAAGCGGAAAGTGAAGGACGACCTCGAGGCACACTAAACCTGGCGAGCGCAAAAATCAAGGCGGCATGGAAACTCCAGTACCCTCTCACGACCCCAATTTGAACCATGACCTCGCGCATCGGGTTTTGTGTCACAAGGCTGACCAACTCACCCGCGTGCACGTTGTGTAACCCCTCACGTTTTTATGAGGTTATATTGTGAGTTAACGCAGGTTACCCAGGTTTTTGAGGTTTAATTCGTGTCCGAGTTTAGATTTTAAATAGTTTGTGTGGTTGCAATCACCTTGGCTTTTGTGCGTGAACTTCCCCAGTGTGGATCCCTTTACCGCTCCTTAATAAATGTGGGTGTTACTTAGTGCTGACGGCATGACAATAAACATGCTAGCTTGAATGTACTCTTTGATTTTTGTGCAAATTAATCATTTATGCACAATAGCTTTCATAACTGCATTTAATGTAATGTAATTTGGAGAGTGTTTGAATATAACCACAAACCCACTTAGGGGTGAGGTTGTTTCCTAAAACTTGTAAAGATATCCTCACATAATTATTAATTTGTGTTATGTTCTATACCAAAATAAAAAACTTGCACTAATATATAATTAATTTGTGGATTTAAGTTTTCACAAATTTGAAATGTTGTAAACACACTAAAAATAGTAAATACATGTGAATGAATATAGTAAAAATAATAAATACATTAGAATAAAATTCCCAAGCAAAGATTTTCTCATGGCCAAGGTCTAATGTATGTGATTTGATAGATTTAGTTGGTAGGGTGCCTCATGTGCTTGGGCAATTAAACTCAGAGTATTAACCTATTTAATGCCGTTAAATTTAGAGTTGTCAAACTCAGAGTATTAACCTATTTAATGCAGTTAAATTTTTTTGCATGCTTTATGCTTGTGCATGGTTGAAAAACTAATTGTCCACCAACTAGCATAAAAAAGCATTGATCTTGACATCCTCATTGTATAATGCCTCGATGGAGTGTTCGGGAAAAATGTGTCTCAGCTTAATATCGTGCCGTTTTCAATTTCAATAATGCCGGTTGATGGCAAGGGGAAAAGGAAAAATTCTGGCCCAAAATAGAGAAAAATAGTGTAAAACCCCAAAAAATACCACTAATTTTCTAAAACTTCATCTTGGCAAACTCAAGGAAAGGAAATTTGTATGTTTGGAAAAATGATTTTTCCCGAAATCATTTTTCCCGAACACTGCTTCAATATGGATTGAATGCTGCAACTTACACATTCAACATTGCACATGATGCTTCTGACTACAATCAAACATGAAAATGCCTCTGTACAAAGAGGCAAAGGCATCTAGTAAAACATTGTAGTCTTGTCTCTAATGTAGATTGAACTCTGCTACTTGGCACCCTCATTGTACACGTTGTACATGATGCCTTGATTCCAATTAAACTCAGTTTAGCTTCACATAAGCCTTTTCTGTTTGTGGACTAGAAGCTACAAAAATGTTATATCAGTGCTTCCTAATAAATTTGAGAACGTCCTAGTAGTATTTTGTGAGCGATCAATTAAAAAGTTTCAACTACAACTAGATAAATTAGTGAGCTTCAATTACATCCATGATGGCCAGTAAATGTCTAGGCGATGGCACTAGAGATTTGGGGCGTGTGACCCTCACGAGAAGTTTTGGACAAATTCTCGCAATAATTCCTACAATGTGACTTACCTCAACATCATGAGCTTCGGTGAGGGATCGAGGCACTGCATACCTAGCTTAATACGATTGGGGACAGGGGACAGGGGACCGTTGGCCTTGTTTGGGGGGGGGGGGGGGGGGGGGGGTCCCCGACCTCCCTACCCCCAATCGTACCTAGCTAGGTATGCAGTGCCTCTCGAGCAGAAGCTCATGACGTTGTGCATTGTATGAAAAACATTGTAAAAGACTCCGTTTTCCTACATATGAAAATTTATGAATCTTCTTGTGCCTTGGTTTGGGAAGGTTGTCATACATCATTTAACTAATCATTGTCCCCTAATACCCTAATTGGTCATACCCACAGCTAGGAAACAACTGAAGTAGGAGAGTTGTTCTTCCGTAATTATATCACAAGAAGATTTAAATATTTTCTCATGTAGGAAAACGGTCTTTCTCACTGTTTTTCATACAATGCATAACATCATGAGCTTTTGCTCAAGAGGCACCGCATACATACCCTCGTCACTATATGGCACGGTTCTAGGCCAGAGGGGATCTAGGGCCCAAGTTTGAGGACGTGAGGTGGCTTTAATCTCGGCCGTCGGATCACGCAGTGAACTGGGGGTGAACTAGGGGTGAACTCGGGGCAAAAATGGTGCCCCAAGTTCACTCCTAGTTCACCCCCGCTTAGTTCACCCCTAGTTCACCTGCCTCGCGGGGCGTGGGTCGAACCTCGAACGTCTCGGTTGTCACACAAATGCTCTATCACCACGCTAGCGCGCGTCGATGTCCATGTTGGCATGACACATGATCACACCCTAGTTTAAGCACCCCTAGTTCACCCACCCCTAGTTCACCCTCAGTTCACCCCTAGTTCACCCATCCCCAGTTCACCCCTAGTTCACTTTATGATCAGACGGCGGAGATTAAAGCTGCCTCGCGCCTTCAAATTTGAGCCCTAGATCCCCTCTGGCCTAGAACCGTGCCATATAGTGACGAGGACCGCATACCTAGTTAGGTACAAGTGGGGGTAGGGGACCACCGGCCCCACACCGGACCAGTGGTCCCTTGCCCCAATCATACCTAGCTAAGTATCCGGCGTCTCCCTCACACCTTCAGCCTCAGAGAAGCTCATGATGTTGAGATAAATCACAATGTGGGAAATTGTCCAAAACTTCTTGTAATATATACGTCGGGGTTTGAATGCTTTAATTGTCCTATTTTGATCTTTCGCATGAACCGTTTTTCCAAACAAGTTCTCTGTGTGTGTGTGTGTGTGTGTGTGTGTGTGTGTGTGTGTGGGGCTGGATGAATAGAGAATGCTATGCTATATTTTATATGTGCAGGATACGGAAGCTCAAGGAGGAGGTGGAGTCGCTGTTCATGGAAATCATCGAGGGTCGCCGGGCAGCAGCACTGCAAGCCATGGGAGGACATATTGATGATGAGGATGGGCAGCAGAAGAATGATTATTATGGGCAGGACCTGTTAGGGCTGATGCTGGCAGAGATGGAAGCGGCCAAGCTAGAAGCTGCGCCTCCACTGCACGGCCAGCATCGTCGGCGTCAGCAGCTGGGCCGGATGTATACCTCTCGGCAGCTAATGGACGAATGCAAGACTTTCTTCTTCACCGGCCACGAAACGACGTGGCTGTTGCTGACATTGGACGTTCATGCTCTTGGCCTCCAACCCCACTTGGCAGCATCGTGCCCGCCAGGAGGCTCTGCTCTTCCTGCACCAGCATGGCGACATGCCCGACTTCGACATGCTTAGCAGGCTTAAAGTGGTAAGCACTGTCACACACACACACACACACACACACACACACACACACTTACACACACACACACACACACACACACACACACACACACACACACACACACACAGAGAGAGAGAGAGAGAGAGAGAGAGAGAGAGAGAGAGAGAGAGAGAGAGAGAGAGAGAGAGAGAGAGAGAGAGAGAGAGAGAGAGAGAGAGAGAGAGAGAGAGAGAGAGAGAGCTCAAAATGCAACAGACCTCAAGATCTATCCGACAACTCGAACTTACAAAATGGAGAGAGAGAGAGAGAGAGAGAGAGAGAGAGAGAGAGAGAGAGAGAGAGAGAGAGAGAGAGAGAGAGAGAGAGAGAGAGAGAGAGAGAGAGAGAGAGAAAGTCTACTTAGCTTTCAAGCATAAAGTTTTCCTTTGGAGGATTTGGACAGGGGGCCTCCCTCTTGGAGAGCACTTAGCAAGGAAGAGGATGTCTGCAACTAGAAACAACTAAACAACTGTTTCGGAATTGCCCTGTACTGCATGCCTTGCCTGGTGGGGATGTTTATATGATATATATATCTTTTATTGGAAGATTAAAGTTACAAAGTTCATGCTTTTATTTGGTACAATCCAAACTTCATCCCTGGCTTGGACTTGTATATGTATTGGTTTTCTCAGAGTATGGATGCTTTCTTTTTTGTGGATTTCCAGAAACTCTGCTTTGTTTGATGGGCACAACTTTTGCAGTCTCGCTTTGATGATGAGAATGGGCAGCAGAAGAATGATTATTATGGGCAGGACCTGTTAGGGCTGATGCTGGCAGAGATGGAAGCGGCCAAGCTAGAAGCTGCGCCTCCACTGCGCGGCCAGCGTCGTCGGCGTCAGCAGCTGGGCCGGATGTATACCTCTCGGCAGCTAATGGACGAATGCAAGACTTTCTTCTTCACCGACCACGAGACGACGTGGCTGTTGCTGACATTGGACGTTCATGCTCCTGGCCTCCAACCCCACTTGGCAGCATCGTGCCCACCAGGAGGCTCTGCTCTTCCTGCACCAGCGTGGCGACATGCCCGACTTCGACATGCTTAGCAGGCTTAAAGTGGTAAGCACTGTCACACACACACACACACACACACACACACACACACACACACACACACACACACACACACAGAGAGAGAGAGAGAGAGAGAGAGAGAGAGAGAGAGAGAGAGAGAGAGAGAGAGAGTCTACTTAGCTTTCAAGAATAAAGTTTTCCTTTGGAGGATTTGGACAGGGGGCCTCCCTCTTGGAGAGCACTTAGCAAGGAAGAGGATGTTTGCAACTAGAAACAACTAAACACCTGTTTCGGAATTTCCCTGTACTGCATGCCTTGCCTGGTGGGGATGTTTATATGATATATATATCTTTTATTGGAAGATTAAAGTTACAAAGTTCATGCTTTTATTTGGTGCAATCCAAACTTCATCCCTGGCTTGGACTTGTATATGTATTGGTTTTCTCAGAGTATGGATGCTTTCTTTTTTGTGGATTTCCAGAGCGTATAAGATAATACAAACAAACAAAATATGAAAAAGAGTAGTGATGTATTCTATGTACATTTGTGGAGGATATACACTATTTAAAAATACATGTACTTGTATGTGCATATAGAGAGAGTTGTGTTGTCTCTCTGAGTGGTATTAATAGACACATTTGGGAGTAAGGCACATTCTTGGATGAGAGAGCTAGTATATTCATGACTAGGTAGTAAGGTATAGATTAGTTTAGATATATGATTGATAAGAAGTGTAATGGAAATGGCCCATGAACTTTGAGAATAGCGGAATTAGGAGAATTAAGAGAGCATTTTTGTGAAACTACTTTGAGAACATAGAAGTAAACTTAATTAGCGGTAGCAACATAACCATTATACTTAATTAACTTGGCATGAATAATACTTTTTCAAGAGAGAGAGAGAGAGAATTAGAGAACTTGACAACAATTGAGGACTGGATTTATGTGGAGCGGGTCCCCCCTCCAATAGCCTTTTTGTATTATTGATTCTCTCATGATAAAGAGAGACTTGGTATAATACAATCTTTGTGTTCCTTGTGACCTTGGTGATGCTATGAAGATGGAAATCTTCATGCATTACAAGCATAACATAAACTTTGTATAAGCATTAACCATCCCCGACCTCAGTCTCAAGGCCTCAAACACCTTCGAAGGTGAAGAGAGCTAGCGAGCCTACGAGGGTAGGGAAGAGGAAGAAGAATCATTCATAGGACAAAGAAATAATTCCTCACTTATCATCCCTCTTCTTGCTTAGCATAGCATAATATCATAATAATGAAGATGGAGAGGATGACAAGCTTAAGCATTGAAGCATGGCTCTTGGTTGGATTTGCATTTCATAGCCAAGAGTGTTGGTGTAGGCTCTCAACTCATTAGGAAAAATATAAATCCCAAAAGGGCCTTGTAAGGATCCCTAATTTTAAGGGATTAAAGCTAAAAATGTGTGTGGTTGAGACAAGGCCATTGAATGAGGGTATTCTCATAGGTTTTTTTTTAGGCTTTCATAGGCTTTTTGTAGGTTGAAATAGAGGCTAAGGAGGGAGGATAGGTACATTCTCTCTCTACCCAAAAGAGTGGTGGTCTTTATGACAATAACTACCCTCTCCCCTTTCTTTTGTCACATCATCAAGGGGGTCCATAGCCTCAACCCAAAAAAGCACTTTTTTTCAAAAAAATCCAAAAAAACCTCACTTTTAGTCAAACTTCTCTCCAAACTATATATATACTCAAAAATCAATTTTCTCTCTCAAAATCTCGGGGGGTTCACCATTTAGTACCCGACTATATAACGTGCGTTCGTGGGGTATTAAAAAAATCCCTCTTTTAACATGTGTGAATGAATAAAATGACCCCTTATTTTAGTAAATTTTCCCAAAATTGAATATAAAAACCCCTTATTTTAATGTATTTTTGTTAAATTGCCTAAATTTTTTGCATTTTCAAACTCCTCCTTTCAAACTCACGTTAAACATTAACATGATTACATAGTGCACCCCCCGAGCTCAAAATATCACAGCTAGACCTGCAAAATATGAAACTTCCCACCTTTTTTTATTTTCCTCCAAAGTCACTCTTTTGTCTCTCACTCCTCTCTATCTCTTCTCTCTCCTAATTTTCAGTTCACACCTACCTCCTTTGTAACATTTAATGGCCTAAAAACTTGTGTGTAGCGGAAATTAGCATGAACATAGTGGGCATTTCATTAGAATAGATTCGTAATGAGAATTACAAGAGTGCTTGGGTGGAGAGAGCAACAAAAAGCATAACACCTAGTTGAATAGCATGAACAATACTTTCAAAAGAGAGAGAAATTAAGCTATTGACAACAATTGAGGACCGGATTTTCATGGAGCCGGTCCCCCCTCCAAAAGGCTTTGTATTATGGTTTCTCCCATCAAGAGAGACATTGTACAATACAATTCTTTGTGTTCCTTCAAGACTAGCTAGTGCAATGAAGATAAAAGCTTCATGCACTAAGAAAAACACTTTAGCAAACACAACATCAATTATCCCCGGTCTCAGACCCAAGACCTCACACACCTTCGAAGATGGTGAGAGCTAGCAGGGTATGAGAGTAGATTGAGAGGAAGAAGGAGTATCTTAGAAGAAGGGATTTCCTTACTCAATGTCAAATAACATTTTTGTTGATTTGAAAAGACTTCAAATGGTAATGATACATTTTATGGTGTACCACCTAATGGTGAGCCTACAGTAATGCAGTCTTTTTTTTCAATTATGATTTTTCTTATGTTATTTTGGACATTTTTCAGTGCTATGCTCAAGGTTGGTGTTTGTGCTCAAGCTAGACGAGTGTCAGATTGTGAATAAACGAAGATTAGAAAGGATAAGTATTACTCTCATGAATGAGGCATTATTTCATGCAAAACGTATAGCTATGAACGAGGATTGTGCACCATCTTTCAGTGTGCAGTCGAAGAAAGAAATTTGGTTGCTTGGTGCTATTGAGGTTCCCAAGGAGACCCATGGAGTCCTTGCCTGTATTTTTGAATGCATTCCGTGGATAATAGATGTCATTAAGGCACAACTAACTGGGGAAAAACTCCAAGTAAATGGCATAGGGGAGTTTGAAGTTGATTGGCACTTAGGTGGCGATTTGAAAACAATCAAGTGCATTCTTGAGTGCAAACAAGAGGCAGGAGCTCTATTATTTTGTCCATTTTGCATTAAGGGCTATAAGGGGAATGCACGCAAGATCGCAATGGTCGATGAAACAGAGGAAGATGATAATTCACAAATTACATGTGTGTGGGAGCATTCGGTTCTACGATGTCCTATGCTGGAGGAGCCCAATCGTGCTATAAAAGACAATGAATGGAACCCTATAATTAACTTCCCTCTCAAAAATGTGCATTTTTGCACACTTCACGCTTTTATGCGCATCTTTGATCGTTTATTAAAACTTCATATTGATTATGCCTTTACAAAGAATCCTATGGAGAGGTCGTTTGGTGCTATCTCAAAAGTGGAAGGGCTCTTAAATTCAATAGGTTGTCATGGGACCAACACCTCCATTGTTGCACAGAAGAACAATGCAAGCGCTCAGGAAGTGGCCCAACCAGTGTCCATGAGTGTACTAAAGAAAAGGCATTTTTTGAAGAGGTTTCGGTCCAAGGAAAGGGGTGTTGCTACCAGAACATCAACATCTGAAGGTGGATGGGAGTTGTGGAAGGATCTCTACAAGTATACAACGGACAATGATAGCAATGCAAGTGTTGTGCTTAGCCGACAACATGTTTGGGCGGTATTCAACAAGATGATGAAGATAGTACAACTTGCAAGCACAACCAGTGAGCAACGACAAGAATTCCAAAATTTGGTGGTGGAGTTCACAAAGATAGTTGTACATTACACACTATATGGTGAGTGCTTGCTATTCCGACTTGGTCTGTACTATGCTTTAGTTTTGATCATCGATGTGTTGTGGCTTTTTGGACAGCACATCCTCGATAACCATGGTGCATACTTTATGAACATGTATGGTGCATTGGATCTTTGGAGCACGCAAGGTATAGAAAAGTCACACTATCGTGCCAAAGGTGTCTACTTCAAGAATACAAGACATGGAGGAGGTTTAGTGCACTCATGCTATCTTTAGTAAATGTTCAAGTGGTTTTATCGCACCACATTTGGACACAAAATGTCGATTGAACGTGCAAAGTCATCGTGCTTGGCAAAAGAAACCCGTTGACTGGCCCAAGTTTCGTCCCTCAAAACGCTAGAGATTGTTTGCATTGTTTGATTGTTTATGAAATTTTAGAAGTGTATGTTTCGTTCTATGTTTTTGAATAGTTCTCCAATTTCATGTGGTTTAAAAATTTAAAAGATTATTTTGTCGTGCTTTTAGCGGCTCTTTTCCACCATGTGAACCCACCCTTATATGGCCACCCTATATAAAGAGACACCCCCCCCCTTTCAAACACATAACACTCCTTCCCTCACCGAACACCACAAGCTCTAAGAAGGCCCCCAAACGTACTTTCACGATGGCAAGGACAAAACAAACTGTAAAGAAAAATCCTAAGACCATTGAGGTGCGCAAAAAGCAGAAGATGCATGCAAATTGACAACCTGAAGAGCTAGCTGACTCAGATCATGAGACAGACACGTCGGATGAATGTGCAGCATGGGAAGGGGAGGAAATTCCAGTGAACCATAGGGTGGGCGGGAAGACATTGCGAGGCGAAATGGGCCCGAGGCCATCTGGCCCAGGTCGCCCCACCATGGCCGGCAAGTCACTGCCTAGTGGAATGGGTGCCAGGCCTTCTGATCAACACAACGATGATGAGCATAGCAGTGAAGATGAGAATTATGATCCAGATGAAGATGCCCCCCAGCCACCTCCCAAGCGCCGTCGAAAGTCAAAATTCTATAGGAAGCTGCAAAGAGCAAAGCCACAAGGAGCTCAGAGGCCCCCACAACATCGACCTCAAAAAACAAGATGATTTTGTGGAGCGTATTGCTGAGATCCGGCATTACCAGAAGACGGCAGACCTGCTTATTAGGAAAGCACCTTTTGCACGGACATGTAAAGAAGTGATACAAAGCTACAACACAGAGCTTTGGATGTCTGCAATTGCCCTCGATCAATTCAGGAGGCTGCAGAGGTTTATTTGGTCAGTCTCTTTGAAGACACATTCTTATGTGCTATCCATGCCAAGCGTGTAACAATCATTGCCAAGGACATGCAACTTGTACGTCGCCTAAGGCAGGACTGATACCTTTGATGTCAAAACCTTTTTTTTGTAACTAACTTTTGTATTGGAATCAATCTACTTTGGAACCCTTGTACTGGATTCAAGTTTTCTTGAGAACTCAATATATTTTCACTTTGTGACAAATACAATCTGTCTCTTTTTGTCCAATTTTATTGTCCATTTGTCTACATTTATTTTGTTAAATGGTTGAAGGTGAGATGCTAATCAGCTGTACAAAAGGATAATCAACTGGCAACCAAAGCTAACAAATTATTTTGTTTGGCTTGAAATTGTCCATTATGTAAATATATTGCTTTGTATATGCCAAAAACTTCCAAAGCCTGAGAAATTTGTGTTGTCCACAAGACAACGAGAATTGGCTAGACAGCAGTCTTGCAGGGCCAATTCTCGCTGCCTTGTGGACACAGTGGAAATTGCATGAAATGTCAAATTCAGGGCACACTTGTACAAAAAAAGCTATTGTATGCAAATTTTTTGACAAAGATTTTTCAATGTACAAAATCAAATTTCAAACAGTTTCCTTGTCATTCACTGAACATGAACAAAACAGGAAATTGAACTTTGCAAAGATCATGGAGAACAGAGATAATTTTCATTTAAAAGCTTGTACATATTGCTTAACGATCTTTTGACAAGAGGCACTTTGCAACCTCTCTATGATGTTCTATAACATTGGGTAGAATGGATGTCAGTACAGAAGTAGCTATAGCTTAGGCATTGTCAACCCCCAAAGCTTGACAAAGAGCTATGCGTGTTTTGACCTTGCCCGCAGAAGCCAGTGCCAGAAGTGGCAATTGCTAGTGATTTTTTCGTGCAAGAATAATTACATGGGCTGTTTGAGGGATGATGGCTAAACATAGGAGTTTACTTGCGGCCTTCAACACCAACAAACAAAATGGCCATTCGTGGAGAAATCCTTGTGAATTATGCACACCTCTTGCATTGGTAGTTTGCTGATGTAGGTAGTGTGCTAGGGCAGCTTGAGGCCCAAACACCATGCACTCTCCCCCCTTCCGGCTAGCCCAAAGGTCCATGTCCAAAACATCTTGCAAAATTTTAATTAACCAAAAGCAAAGAAGAAAGGTTGAATTATCAACGTAGAAGATGCTTAGTATTACCTCTTGTTGCTTATCCTCATCATCCATTGTTGGTGTGTCTTCAAGGTTGATAGAGGATTTTCTCTCATCCACCTTGCGGGGGCTCTGCGAACCAGGCGAATCAAAGCAGATAGGAGTTTGTTTGGCAAAAACTTTGGCTTGTGTGGCAACTAACTCCTCGTCCGTGACTTTTCTCGCTGCTCTGTAGCGAGAATGTCCGCTATCACAAGCGCAATTGTGTCAACAACAGAGTCCCCCAATGGAAGCAGCTTGTCATCCAGAGCTTCTAGTGTAGGATCAAGGGGGAACTCCATCTTGGTGCATATGAAGCTAAGACACTCATCTAGTTGGACACCAGAATCCTTTTCAAGATCATGAGAATATATACTCCTCATCTTCTATACTTATGTTTCTGAGACGACAAATCTCCACTTCAAGCATTGCAGCAGGGTCACGTCACTCGGGGTCGGACACCTCGAAGGTGCCAGCAATCTGCTCTCTCGTTGCAATTTCTTCTTCCAAGCCATGGAGATATTTGGCAGCTTGCAGTCTTCGCTCACTTTGGAGATCTATAGGCGCAGCCTTGGGATCTATACAATCCGCCAGCACCCCACCCACTCCCAAATGGGGATCTCCATCTCCTCCGAGGAGGGCTCCTCATTGACGAGGAAGAAGAGAGTGGAAATATTGGACAATAAAGATTGCCCAATTTTTCCCTTCTTGAAGGAGTCTGCAACTTCCTTTGTCACTTGACGGAAGTGGTTTGCCTCTTTTGCAATCGATTCAAAGCGAGCTAGTCTCTTTGAAAATGTGTGTCACCCTTGTGGATGTAGCGAAGCAGATCGCATGGTAACCACAGCATGGCGTTGTCTTCAAAGCTCACAACATACTTGAGTATGTGCATGTATATACTCTATGATGTCGTGAAAAGTGTCATTGTGGAGTTGCATGGTTTTTTGCAAGTCCACTGTGCGGGTAAAGAAGCCGTGAAGATCACTCCGTTCAACATATTCGGTGTCCTCAAAGAAAAGAAGAGACCCTGAAAGGGGTGTGTGTGTCTCTTCCGATGCTACTGCTGCATGGGAGGAGGATGCGCTAGCATGCGCTGCCATGGCTGTGTGTGTGTGTGTGTGTGTGTGTGTGTGTGTGTGTGTGTGTCTTCTTTCTGTCTCTCTCAAGTGTTGACAGAATAATAAGAAGCCCCCTCTCCTTCAGATACCTCCCCACCCCCCCACCCCCCTGCTTGCTACAAAGAAAGACACCATCCCAAAGCTCTTTGATATACATACAAACACACATGGGTGTGCACACAAACACCCAAACAAAATCTAAAAAAATTAATCAACGAAGGTGATACTATAATGACAAAAAAAATTTGAATTTCCATTAAATAGAAGGCTTTATTTGGCATTAGAGCCTGTTACATTGATCTATTAGATCAACTTAAAGATAGTGTGCTGCCAACCCTCCACTCCTCTTGCACTTTCATGGTTGCCTCCATCCACCTACCAATCTGAAACAACAAATATGATTTTAATCAGACTAACAATTGGCACATATATACTAAACTGACCTTTTGCCGATTGAGACGAAAGTAAGCATCTTTGATTTCTTCGTAGCCCAAGATAATCAAGTGTTCCCGTATGTTGGTGAGTGTTTAGTGTTCACTGAATTGCACAATCTCAAAAACACCATTTGACAAAGTAACAGGCATGTCAAATTTCACAAAATTAGCAACACTAGATTGTAATCCACTTTTCACTCTTTCACATCCACCACTCATAGTGAAAACGTAAGTACAAAGTAGTGTGCACTTTCAAATATCATATCCCTATATGTGAAGCGCCCACCTTACACTTGTATTTATCTCCTTGGTGCACTCTCTCAACCATTCTCCAATTATCTCCAAATATCAGTTTTAGTGCTTCATACATGACATTCTTGCCACAAAACATAGTAGGTGTGACACAGAATGGCAATGTCTTGAACAGGTGTACAAAAACATGAACGGGACAGCACCAACTAAGCCCTATTGATCTGGAAGCCTTCCCACATTTTAATGAGGAGCAAATATCAGAAAGCATCTTCTCCTTCACTAAGAAAAGTGACCACGCATCGGGTTGTGGCCATTGCAGACTCGGTAATGAAGGTTTGTCAACAACAATGATCTTACCATATCCATCCTTTGAGGCCGGCACTACATACGTCTGTGAGTAGAAGAAGATTTTGCGTTGCAGCCGAATCGAAGGTGGCGAGTTGGGAAGCATCATAACACCAATGTCCGCATGAAGAGCATTGAAGGTTCCTGTTGAGACTCTTGATTGGTTGTTCCTCAACACGGTCGGATGGGAATATATCTATGATAACACCAAAAACTATTAAATAAAAAACAAATAACAAGGGTTTACTGTCATAATAATCAATATCTAGTTCTCCTAAATGATTTTCTCATATTAAACTGATCATTTAATGTGGCGAAGTGCCAGGGGAGAAAAAGCTAGAATATTGGTTAAGCTAGCAGACCGGCCACAGTAGGGATCCAAAGGGGGGGCCATCTGAAAAAGATCCATATTCAACAATGGGCTAAAAAGACCTTAAGGTTCAGCCCATTAAGACTTCCAAAATGCTAAGGTTCCAAAATTCAAAGGTTGTGTCCAAAGGTCAACCCTAGGGAAATTGGATGCTTTGTGTGTGACCAAAAAGTCTTTTCAAATCCCTACATAGGAGGGGGCGAGCCTTGGGAGTAGGGGATGAGACAGAAATTCACACACACACACACACACAGGCTCCCTTTACACAAAGGGAATTAAGGACACATGTGAGCTCGCTAGCCCAGATGCCCACAAGGTGTGCCCAATTCCTATTGGATGGCCTTGGAGGTGGACCAATGAGATTTAGGCTAGAGTAAATCTAGTTTAATTAATTTAAAAACACTTAATAAAAGAACCAATGAGAATTAAGTCCTCTAGAAGACTATTGGACAGTCTCCCAAGGGGTCCAATGAGCATTCAGCAGCCCAATGGCTTGCCTGATTCCTATTGGCCAGGAGGCAAAGGGGTCCAATGAGAGTTTAGTTTAATTATTAAATTACCTAAAGCTCTCACAAAAGGGGAAAGGGGGACACATGTCAATAGTCTATCACTTATGCTGCTTAATAATCATTGGCTTGACTTGGGGAGGGCCAATGGGGAGATAGAAAGAGCAAATAGCAAGAGGGCTCGCCCAAGAGAGAGAGGGGGCTGATTTTTGCAAGGCATTATCACACACACACTCTCACACAGCCTATGTGAGAAGTAAAGAAGACTAATGGAGAGCTCATCACCTACTCCAAGCTTGTGAGATAGAAGCCTACATCGACACACTCTTGGCATGTGGATGCAAATCCAACCAAGAGCCAAGCTTCAATGCATGCTCATCTCCTCTACCATGCTAATTACTAAGCTAAGCTATGCTAATATGAGTGATTATGTGAGGAGATGTATATCTTTCTTGTAAGATACTCCTTCCTCTCAATCTACTCTCATACCTTGCTAGCTCTCACCATCTTCGAAGGTGTGTGAGGTCTTGGGTCTGAGACCGGGGATAATTAAAGTTGTGTTTGCTAAGTGTTTTGCTTGGTGCATGAAGCTTTCATCTTCATTGCACTAGCTAGTCTTGAAGGAACACAAAGAATTGTATTGTACAATGTCTCTCTCGATGGGAGAAACCATAATACAAAGCCTTTTGGAGGGGAGACCGGCTCCATGAAAATCCGGTCCTCAACTGTTGTCAATTGCTTAATTTCTCTCTCTTTTGAAAGTATTGTTCATGCTATCTAACTAGGTGTTATGCTTTTTGTTGCTCTCTCCACCCAAGCACTCTTGTAATTCTCATTAGGAATCTATTCTAATGAAATGCCCACTATGTTCATGCTAATTTCCGCTACACACAAGTTATTAGGCCATTAAATGTTACATTTACAATCAGCAAAAACGAACAATGTTTTACGATTTACAATGTATTGGGAAATCTCTTGAGCTTCCATTCCTCAATTAGCGCATGGAACGCCAAGAGTACACCTGTTGAACAATGGCCACTGTGCCATTGACTCTATGGTTTTTGAAACCAAGAATTCTCCCCTTCCAATGTTCGTCAAGGTTGCCACGGTTTCAAACTCGATGTGGCCCAATAGCTACAGGTTGCATGAAGATCCAAGATCCTTTAAAACTTACACCTGCGACACAGATTCCCCATCAAAGTCCCTAGTGTTATGCAAGCGCAATGCCTCTATCTCCTCCTTTGGATTCCTTGAAGTGGAGGGGGTTGAAATGGAAGCCCCAGAAGAAGAAGAGCTATGGTGTTAGAGAGAGAGGCATATTGTTTTAGGAATGAAATGAGAATGAATGGTTAAAAGGGAACAAAGGGGAGAAGAGTAGTTCAAATGGATGGTGTGGATGAAAGGGGGAGACAGGTCCTGCAACTATGGAAAGCTTCCATTTGTGACGTAGGTATGGAAAGCTTGGCGGGAGGAGGAGAAGTGGCTAATGGGGAGCAAGGGGAGAAGGAGTAGTTCAAAGGGATGGTGTGGATGAAAGGGGGAGACAAGTGGTGTAGCTATGGAAAGCTTCCTCGTGTGCTGTAGCTATGGAAAGCTTGGAGGCAGAAGGAGAAAGAGAAGAGAGAAGAAGTAGAATAGAGGGTATTGCTGAGAAATGCAGATTTTGGTCAAAGATTTTTTTTTTTTTTTTACCATGTATTTGGTTAGGAGAGCTTCTGGAGAGTGAAAAGTGAGATTTAGAGATTTTCACAAAAATTTGAAATTTTAGGGTTACTTTATGGGAGCCCATGAAAGTGAAGGAACCCCCCCCCCCGTTCCCTCCCATCTCTCTCTTTCTAGGGGAAAAAGCTATAATGAGGGGAACAAATAGGCCCCATGCACCCTACTACCCTACCTTTTGAGAGGGTATAGTTGTGGCCACCCACCTCTTGCTATTGGTCCATGCTTAATCACCCCTTAAGCTAAAGGGCCCCTTTGGGGTTCATATTTTTCCTAATGTTCAACAAGCTTGGAGAAGGAGATGGAGTTCTTGTGCTTTCACCAAGTGAGAATGTGTGAAAAATGAGTGTGTAAGAGAGTGTATAACCCCAAGCACACCCCTTGCTTGCTTTGGTCGACCCCTCATAGCTCAAGCTTGAAGCTCGTTGGACCCCTCTAAGCCTAGCCAATCACATGCACAATACATTTCAAGCAACATGGATAGCATTAGGACAAGTGTCCTCCTTACCTCTTTGAAATAGAGAACGTGAAAATATCTAGATATTTGTGGAATTGAACTAGAAGCTCATTAGACCCCTCTTTAGCCAATCCAATAGAATTCAAGCACACCATGTGGCTAAGCATAGGGAGAGCTTGACATGTGTCCATGTGCCCCTTGAAAAGGGGGTGCCCTTTGGATGAGTGGAAGGTTAATTCAAAGATTCCCCTAACTTTGGGGCTTTCCTCCTCCCTTGCATTAGGAAAATTTTGAACTTATTTTTGGGCCTTTTAAGAGTTCCACATCATCAAAGTTGTCCAAAAGAAAGCAACCCGGTAGACCCCTCTAAATATTGCTAGAACCCCATGATATGACTTATCATTGGAAAGTTCTTGAAAAATGGATTCTAAAGAGCCAAGGTCCGAAAAGTTTGGATATTTTCTATGAAAGTTATGCCATTTTTTTTCAATCAGCCAGGTTATGTTACCGTTACGGTAATCTAAAATCACCTTTTTCTAGATCTACATGAAGGCAATGTCCGATACATGCATGCTATATATCAATAGATATCATTTGAAGAGTAGATTCTAACTATCCAACCTCCGACAAGTTTGGATCTTATTTGCAAAAAATTTACCGATCCCCACTTTTTGAAAGCTATGCCACATCAACAATTCTTACAAGGCCCATTTTTGAGTCCAAACTTTTCCTAATGTAGGGTGTCTTTTTGACTCAAGCACCTTACCTCCCATGCGAGTCAAGCATGAGAAGCACCTCAAGCTTGGGTCGGGTTCCCACCTCAAGTCCTAGCTTGCCTAAGGTCTAAGGACTTTTAACACTAACCTTTGGAGGTCTTTAATGAAGCTAACCCTAAGGTCTTTTAAGCTCCATTAGATGCACATTGCTCTTTAATAGAGTACCTTCTTTTGGACCCCTATTGAGATGTAACCATCTCTCCTCTTGGTCCCCTGTTGAGATAAATCTAGAAGCACTTATTGCACATTGCTCTCTGGTAGACAACCGTCTCCTTTTGGACCCCTATTGAGATGCAACTATTTTTCCTTTTGGTCCCCTATTGAGATAGGTCTAGAAGAAAATATCTATATCCTAACTCTTGTTCCCCTTTTATCTTCCCATATTTAATGATCAACTTAATATGAGAAAATCATTTAGTAAAGTTAGATATTATATTTTATGATAAGAAGCAAGGAAGGTATCATAGAATCTGATAGAATATGGCTAATACATGAGCACTCAAGCTTTTAAAATGATTTTGAAAAATAAAACAAGGAGATGACTTATCTGACTGCGTCACATTATGGTATGCATCAACTTTTGGGAATCGTAGACAATAAACAACTTAGAAATTATAAAAAATATAATTAAAATTTTAAAAAGTGAAGAGCATTTTCAAAATCATTTGGTTAAGTACAATCAAGATGGAGAGTGGAATTGCCTTAAACTTGTGGTAAACCTAATAAAGGTAATTGTGCTAACTAGTACTACTGTAACTAATAGCTAATATAACAATGAGCTATTTGAAGAGGACAAAATCAAGAAAAGCTTCATAATTTTATAAGTGCAACAAATTTTAAGCCTACAGATGAGGTTATGACTAATTTAAAGAAGAAGGTCTACCATATAAGAAGCATAATTTAAAGTATTTACCAATCTTTACTAATATCAATGATGAGGTTGCTAAATTGAGGAACAAATTCTCATAGCAATCATGTTTTGATAGACGTAGTTACACTATTCAAGTCAGTAAGATTGAAGGACTCATTGACAAAGTATGGAGCTTTTCCCAAATGGTCGTCATGCATATCTAAAAGTGTGTTTGAACATGACTAAAATTTCTTTAACTACCACCATATATATGAGTTGCTTGGAAGCGAGAACTTGGGAATTTCTATAACTGAAGCCAAACAGAGGTCTACCATATATTTTAGACAAACTACCAGGGTGATCACAAGCGCCTAAGAAGAAACGGTTTCTCACAAAAGTACAATCAAGATACAACAACAAGAATCCGCTAGATATTGCCTCTTACGTCTGACTCTGATGAAGAAGTGTTGCAGTGAGCTATAGTTACACAAGATAGTGGCAGCATAGACTTCACCGCAACCCACTAATGGACGCATGGTGAGTGGGAGGGTGTTTTGTTGCAAATTTGAGGGGGGAAAGAGAGAGAGAAAGTATATTAACCGTCTACAAAAGGCTACGAGGCCAAAATAATACAATCCTTGTGGATGTAAATCAATGCTTGGGCACAAAAATTAAAATGAAGTATAGTGAAAGACGGACTAAAATTGTTGGAGTAAACCGTCATCATCATCGTCACTACCCGACGATGTTGGAGAAAGGATTGCACTAGTCGCTAAAGAACTTCATCAATGTCTACCATTGTAAGTAGCTTTACTAGGAGGGGGAAGAGAGAGAGAAAAATGAAATGAAATGTTATATTACTTGTCTTCAGAAGGCCATGGGATCAAACCGATACAATCCTTATGGATCTAATACAACGTTTGGGTACAAAAACATTAAGTAAAGTGAAGTAATGAAAAGGCATACTTGGCTTAATTAGATTTTATTATCACAAATCTTTAAGATTCAAATTACTTGGTCCGGTGCTCCCATGCACATCATCACACTGAATCCTCTAAGATCTGCATCCTAGCACCCCCAAGCGAGCATCCGTTGATGCCTCTCTCTCTGGTACCTAGTTGGTTCGTACAACATCTACCAATCGTCCCCTCCTCATCCTCCCTCCCCTTTCCATCTTTCACTCTCCCCATCGTGTCATGGATCCATCCCAATGCATAAACAAGGGCTCACACTCTGTTTGCATCCTTCCGCCTTGCGGCTCATCTCACTTGCAGGCATGTACCCTTGTTGAGAATTGTGGCACGCGCTCAAGCAAACACCTGATTGAGCCCTTTTCAATTAGCTCTCCCATCACCCCTCCCCGGCTTGATGAGGGCCCACACACCTGAGCTCACATGTTGCTTCTTGAAGTGTAGAGCACTAGATGAACCCTCCACACATGATGTGTCTGCTTTCTTCCTTTTTGTGGTGCCAGAGCAATCAAATCAACCCTGCACTTTTTCTCTGGAGACGATCACAGTCACGCGAGAGAGAGAGAGAGAGAGAGAGAGAGAGAGAGAGAGAGAGAGAGAGAGAAGAGAGAGAGAGAGAGAGAGAGGAGAGAGAGAGAGAGAAGAGAGAGAGAGAGAAGAGAGAGAGAGAGAGAGAGAGAGAGAGAGAGAGAGAGAGAGTATGTGAGTGGTGGCTTGCATAATGCGAAGCTGCATGCATTCGATTGCTCTGGGGGAGAGAGATTGAGAAAAAGAGAGAGATTATGGCTTCAGTCACTAAAGCATGGCGTCAATGTCCGTCTCTGCAAGTAGCCACACACACACACACACACACACACACACACACACACACACACACACACACCACACACACACACACACACACACACACACACACACACACACACACACACACACACACACCACACACACACACACACACACACACACATACACACACACGCGTGCGCGCGCACACACACACACACACACACACACACACACACACACACACACACACACACACACACACACACACACACACACACACATGCGCGCGCGCACACACACACACACACACACACACACTGCACAGAAGAGAGAGAGAGAGAGAGAGAGAGAGAGAGAGAGAGAGAGAGAGAGAGAGAGAGAGAGAGAGAGAGAGAGAGAGAGAGAGAGAGAGAGAGAGAGAGAGAGAGAGAGAGAGAGAGAGAGAGAGAGAGAGAGAGAGGAGAGCTTGTTGGCACTAGTGTGGCCATTGTTGCAAGGTAGTGGCTAAGAGTGGAGAAACCTTTCATGGAAGTTGGTGGTGGTTGGAGTAGGGTGTGTGTGTGTGTGTGTGTGTTATGTATGAGTAGAAAGGAGAGGGCAATCTCCTTTCCACTTGTTAGCTGCAATAAATAGTAAACTATCAATTCCCTTACATGACCAAGGTGTGCAGAAATCAGGCATGGCTAGAGAATGTGAGGTTGTTAGAGCTAGCAGCAAATGGTAGGAAAAACCACAAACGGACTTAGGAAATGCAATTCAAAAATGACTTGCATACTTCAAAAACTTAAACAGACTTTGGCAAACAAAGTAAAATAACACAATCAAACTTCAATAGTGCACACAGACTTAAAAATCGTAATATATAGTCATTGACCAATAATGACGAGATTATTACCCTGTGGACCTGATCTCTGTGCACCTCTATACAAAGGTGGTGTGGGTTGATCATGGCTATGATATGTGAGATTATCATGATCATATCATGGCTACTGTGCTTGAAATCATACCTCTGGTTTTCCAAAGAATATCCAGCTGGGATTTTGCAAGAGTAGTCATGTCTCCATTCATCCCATGGTAATGTCTAAAATGCATGGAGGAGCCCTATCCTAGCTAACCATGCCACATTGGACTCTAGTGTCAAGTTTAGAGATACCTTAAAATCCATAAAAGGATCCATTCAATGACTGCTGCATTTTTGTTTTTGTTATGCCAAGAGGAGTGTCTGCAGCCACTTCTTCTTCTTCTCCTAAATCTTCTTCCTCCTCCTCAGGGTTGCTGATGTTGACAATCAGCACTTGTCCCTTGTGACGCAACCTTCTCGGTGGTCCATCATCCTCCAACTCAGGGCTGCATGGGCAGTGATAGAGACCCTTCCCTCTCACCATAGCTTGAGTATGTTTAGGGTGGGTGTGTACTTGAAGAAAGTCTGGCGACAACATAAGAGAAACTAGAGTTTGAGAAAGTTGATGGTTTAACACCTTTGGGTAGTGCACACCCTGCTTTTTACTCACATCAAAATAGTACTTGTTGTACTATGATTTCAGCTAATAGAGAATCAATCCTGCTTTTCAAAGTAAATTTTCAAATTTGCCTTGAAAAATCCGACCCAAAAATTATTCAATCAGCAAAATTCCGACCTCAGTATTCCGAAAATCTGACTTGAGCACTTTGAACTTTGATTCCTTTGTCTCTTTGTTCTTGTTAAACTATTGTGCATTGTACAATTAACCTCAAACACTATTGTTGGTCATCCTCTTGTGAAATTGATAAGCGCCAAAACCTGCTTTCTTGACCACTTTTTGCAAACTCTTTTGGTGTGAACCAGTCCTGCTAAATTCCATTCCAAATGGGGTGGTTTCCCTTGAATTTGTTTAATCTGAAACCATTAACAGGTTCTCTCAACTTGGTACCAAAAACACATCAGCAACTATGAATGTTCCATGTCCCAAATCTGGACAATCTTATATGGACCAATATATCTCAAAGTTAACTTGCCTGGATGTAGCCCTAATATTGGAGCTATAACAACATTACCCAATCTCGAGCCTGGAAAATTTTAAAATTTTTAAAACTTAACATTCATACTCACCAAAGATTTCCTCCTTCACTAAATCACTTTAGATATATATGAACTAATCAACCTATCCTCTTCTAGTTGCATCAAATATTTGCTCTTGTACTTGACTGACAATTTGGGACTCATTATCTTTTTTGCAATTAAATTAAGGCTTGGAACCACAAATTCCATAGGGACCATAGCTTCTAGAACATACACACCAATTTTAATGGAGTCATACCTTTGTTGACCTTGAGAAAGCTGTCCTAAAGGACCCACAATGCTCAATCAAGTTTTTGATCCCAATCCTTCTTGTTGTCTTAAACAATTTTCTTCAA
>NC_140932.1:180730710-180768268 GCF_014529385.1 Adiantum capillus-veneris | reverse complement strand
AAATGGTACAATCCCTTAAATGAGCAAAAACTATATGATTTTTATTTCAAAAGACGTATGAGCATATTGACTTAGTTTACCAAGTCTCCCTGATCAAGAGAACGGTAAACACCAACATGCAAGAAGGACAAAGCACTACCAGTTTGTATATACTTGGCAGCCTCTTCTTGATGAAGTCATTATCTCGGGATAGGCCATCCCTGAGACATTACAAACCATGATTTTGCTGGTAGCCCTTCCATCCTCTTGGTGGGCATTCATCATCACACAAGCCTCAAGTGTGGATATGCAATTGCAACCCTTGGTGAGCAAAAGCCACTAAGAAGAGTCTCTCCGTGGTCAATCTACGGGCACCCAACCATTGCCAATCCTTGTGGCAACAAGTCCGACCGCCAAGGCTCCTTCAACAACAATAAGAAACCTCCTTGCCAGCACCATTGAAACTCCAATCATGGTGGTCGAACGACCGTGTCATGGCGGCAAGAGAAATCAACATGTTGACTTTCAACTTTTGTCACAAACATGGACACCTAGAAAAAGATTGTCATCAGAAAAAGATGAATCAAGCAAGTGGAGGACTTCTCCCAAGATTCGTCCACCAAAGGTTCAATGTGAGCAACTTCAGCCCATATCCTCAAGTCCAAGCTCATTACTGAGCTATCACCCTATGATGGCACTAGACAACCTCTTCTCATGCCGCCCACTTGCCCATGTAGCTGTATGCCAATTTCATAGGTGCCCCCTCTACCTTTGCTAACATGTGGTTTCTCAATATTGGTGCCACCCATCATATGACATATCACCAGGAATGGCTCAAGAATCTTACCTCTCTCTCTATCCCATTAGAAGTTAGCTTAGGTGATGATAACACCCAATTTGTGCAAGCTTATGTTGATGTCGAGATCACTTTGCCTGAAGGTCACAAAGTCATTGTACCTCGAGTCTACTATGTTCCAGGTCTACGCAAACATATCATCTCTGTGTCTAAGCTTATCAATCAAGGCTTGAAGATGGAATTATCTCGTCTCAGCTGTCATATCCATGCTCGTGCTCCTAGTGGCCATATTTTTTACTATCACTTGTCCTCAGCAAGGTAAATTTTACCCTCTTGAGAATTCATCTACCGCGGCTTATGCTTTTGCCACAATATCCAACACTGCTAGGAAAACAGAAACCCTCAAGCGGCACTATTGGCTTGGCCACATCTCTCAGCACGCTCTCCGAAAACTAGCTCTTGGTCTTCCCAAAGAATTGCCATCTTTCAACCTCTGTGAAGGTTGCATCATTGGTGAAGCTACTCACCAACCCTTTCCTAACTCTTTATCTCGCACTTCACATCCGCTTGCTCTTATTCACTCAGATCTCTATGGCCCTCTCCCTGTCCAATCTCTCACAAGTCATAAATATTCCCTTACATTTATAGATAATTATTTCCGCTTCACCTTTATTTATTTTCTATCAAAAGAATCCTCCACACTCTACCACTTTTAGTACCATAAAGCTCAAGTTGAGAATCACACTATACTACTCATTCAACGATTTCACTTCGACCAAGGTGGTGGGTACACTTCCAATGCTTTCCCCAATTTTTGGCACACAAGTGGCATACTTTATGATTTTAGCATCCCCAACCACCCGCAACAAAATGGCATCATAGAGCGTTAAAATTTCACTTTGCTCAATGCTGCTCGCACCATGCTTGCTCAAGCGCAATTGTCTCCCATATACTGGGAAGAGGCAATTTCTATGACTTGCTATCTTCAAAATCACAGCTACAACTGTGCACTTTAAGGTGATACACCCTATGCTCATTGGTTTGATGCTCCACCCACTCTTTGTTACTTACGTATCTTCGGGTGCCTTGCATATGCCTTTGACATCCATCCGCCCTCTAATTAATTAGTTGGCACCTCGGAGTACTCGCCACATCTTTGTCGGCTATGATGACCCCATTGGCATAAAATCTTACAAGCTTTTGAATCCAGGTACCAACACTTTTCTCTATAGTCATTCTGTCGTCCTCTTTGAAGAGCTTCTTCTCCTACCTCCACCCCTCCCTCTACATCGACACATGCACCATTTCCTTCAACAGCCGACCTGCCCACACCTGCTCTCCCCAATCTCCCCACTACGAGGTGCTTCCTCCTCCTAGGGTTCTAATACTTCCTCTTTATCCACATCTCCTCGCTCGCCTACACCAGCTTCTTCCGAGAACCTCATGGCTGCCCATTCACCTGCTATTGCCCCTGTTTGTGTAGATGCGCTCCCTGCTCCCTCACTTCTAGCTGTGATTTCCCCTGCTGCACATGAGGATTCTCTTTCTGTTCCCTCAATCTCGGTTGCAATTCCCTCACCCATGTCACCTCATTTGCTCCTTTACCTTCCACCCAAGTTATGGCTCAATCAACTCTATCAAGCCCCCTTTCAAAGCCATGTCATCACTTAAATTATGGCTCAATCTCCTCACGTAAAATCAGTTGCTACTCACCCAACCTTCCCTGCAATCATGCTTCCCTCCTTGTAGCCTCAACAATGCCTATATCAAACCACTCTACTACTCATCTTTGCACATACCATCGCCGTGATTGCCACACCCCTTGCTGCCGTTCTCCTTGACCATTCACACATTATCGCAGCCCAGCTCCCTCCTCCCCCTCTCCCCTCACAACGTATTCATCATCTTAGCCGGCCCACACACATTCAAGATGCACTCTCCCCTCCACCTTCAGTTGCTCTTACTCCCAACAACTTCACTCGCCCCACCCTCTCTGAAGTCAAGCCTCAAACCTTGACTCCGGTACTTCTCCCCTTGCAACTTCATCCCCATGGATCGGAGCCCTATTTCCCTCTATTGCGACCAATCAGCTATTGACTTGGTTTTTGCTCCTCAGCTCACCTAAAAAATGCGGCACATCTGCATTGCCTATCATGCTTTGAAGGAATTGGTGGAGCATGGTTTCATTTCTCTCAGCTACACTCCTAGTCTCCTACATCAGATAATTGGGCTGATTGTCTCACCAAGACTACTGATCAAGCCAAGTTTTATGCATCATGTCAGATGCTTGGTCTCCTCTCTTGAATGTAATCTCCACGGGGGATCTCTCCTCACACATCTTATTTTTCTTTGATTGGCATATTTTCCCACTTAAGGGGGGATGTTAAAATCATAAGTGGGAGTGCACTCCACCTCACTCCTCACCTAATTTAGGTCCATCATTTTCTCCTCAATCACCTCCTACGTTTGAGCCCTAGCTAGCTCTAACTACCATCCACAATCAACTCCTACTCATGTATATAAATAGGTGTTGTGTCAATTCTTTGCCAAAGAGGAAACGCACTCATCGTTATATCCTCAAGCATATCCCTTGTTGGCGATACGCACTATTGCAGATATTCGCCTCCGCTATCCACTTTCTTTTGTGTGATGAGGCAATGCAATGGGCAATGAAGAAGAGTATAGTTACACCAAAATTTCCTCTTCCTATACGCGCACTTCAAGTTCCAACCAAGTTGAGGCACACTTTTCTCACACTGCATGACATACTTTATACACTGTCAAACAATGGTAGTACCCCCAAGATTGAACTCATTTGTAAACAATTTACCGAATGACCATGTCTCACTTTTTTAGGACATTTATTTGGAAAACTTCCTTACAAAACCTGCTTGACCTCCAGAATTTTCGAAAGCTTCTACTCTACATGTCACTTCGAATTCAAGAAAGCTTTGACCTATCTGTCGATGCTTCTCTACTTCAAACCTACATTGTCTAGCTTCAAAATCCAACTCATGCACTTTAATACGAAGGCAAAGAAATATGGAAAAATGAGGAGTTAAGAGATACCATATCATCTAGGATAACATCTATCTTTTTTTTAATGGTTAAGGGCACCCCAAAGGACACCTAGGCATGTAGCCTAACTTAATCTGAACCTAATTCTTGTACGTGATGAGGTCAATCCTCAAAATAAGTTGATTAGAAATGATTAGTATTGTGAGTGGAATGGAGATCCTTAAAGAATCTTGGAAGATTTGTGTAATGAAATGAAAGCGGAGCCATTTATTAAAAGCATTAGAAGCGGCATGATGTTCTTCTAGCTCAAACTCCAATCATGTTAAAGAAGGCAAAGGCACCATGTAAATTTAGATGGAGAAAGCTGTAATAGTATGGACACCGACACACACACACACACACACACAAAGTGTAATATATATGTGTGGATGTCCAACTAACAGCTTTATATATATGGACAACTATTGACAGTATGCATACTATACACACACACACACATATATATATATATATATATATATATATATATATGTGTGTGTGTATTGTCGGTGTCCAACTATTACAGCTTTTCTCCATACAATAGTTAGTATGGAGAAAGCTTAATAGTTGGACACCACATATACATATATATATATATGTATGGAGTCATGCATATACTACATAGCTTAGAACGGAGCATACAAGCCAACCCACATTGCAATCTAGTACATATGGAGGACCACATAATGTGCTCAAAAGTTTCCTTGTTTGGTAAAGAATTTTGTCTCACCTTACTCTTTAATATAGCTCGCATGGAAGTGCAACCTTCACCTTCCACAATAAGAGGAAGAGCTCCAATCCACGTATCAAAGGCACCGAGGATATTCTTTGGTACTACAAGTGAGCTAGCATAAGCAAAAAAGGGTCATGAAATGACAAGGGGTCACGTACAATATGGAATGCAAGCGGGAAGGCTGTTGTGTACTTACCTTTCTTAAAGAAAGTGTAGAGCTTTCTTTCTTGAAAGTAAATATCCAATTCACCGACAAATCCCCCAACACATCCTTATTACTACTCATCTTAATCTAAATTCACCGCACCTTATCCTAAAACCACATCTCCATCCATTCTTCGTTAATAGACAGTCCGAGGGATTAGACGGCCCCCACTTCTCTGTCATGTGCAAAAGAACATAAAAAAAGGTAAAAAGAGATTAGACTCCCTTCTGTATCAAATGAAGGATAACGAGTAGCCTAATTAACCCACACGACCTAGATCTTTACATACAACGAGTGCTTACGGTAGCAAAAAACCTTGCAATCACTATAAAAATTCCATACAATAATAAAAATTAACCATGAAATTCATTGTTCCTTTTTAGGTGCAATGATATATTTTTCCCTCTTTTTTTGCAAAACTCACAGAATAAAATACCAAAAGAGTCACATAAAATACATGCTCGTATCGAGACATGGATGCAACAGACATCGCATAGTCCGGCTTTACAGGGAGTAAAGTAACAATACATGTTTCCATCCTTCAAAGAGTAACAATATACTCTTTTTTTTTTTTTTTAACTCACAATTGTGAGTGAATTATATTGAACAGCCGAAAAAGTTACAAGGTTTTGTCATGCTCATGTTAAGCCATGACAACATCCAGGAATCCTAATTACAACGGCTATTAGGGCAGCCACTCCTACCGATGGCCAAGGTTTGCCGCCGTCCCTGGTATTCCGTCTGCTGACAACAAGGCACAAGTAGTCCTAGACCAATCCTCCGAGTGATGCTTGCGCCCGAGTGCCCATATTAGAACTTTGCTTTCCTGTATAATTTCTGCGAAGCTTGCCACGTCAAATCCTCCTTCAAAAACACGGCGGAACCTTTCATAGCTTCAATAGTAGTCTCCACAATCCTTCCATTCGCGTTAGGGGAGGAGTAGTAGTAGAGGGGTGTTTCCGAGTCACTTGATAGGATATGTGTCTCAATCCATCATGTAAACCTATAGTTGGGGACCACTAGCTCTCGCTAGGGCTTTACAAAATGTAATTGCATGCTATATATATATATATATATATATATATGCGCTAGCTCTTCATGCTTTGTGAAAGAGTCAATAATGATTTTACCTGTGTTGTACGTGTATGCAATAAGAAAAAGGTCATCTCCTCTTAACTTTCTTGTATTGTGTATGCCTCTTTAACAATGTCAGCTTTGCCTCGGTATATACACAAGCAGATTTGGAAATTACGAAAACTAAATTTTCTTCAGTGTTTTTTCATACACTACATAACATCATGAGCTTCTGCTCGAGAGGGACTACATACCTAGCTAGGTATGATTGGGGGCAGGGGACCGCCGGCCCGGTGGTGCATACCTAGCTAGGTACGATTGGGGGCGGGGACCGTCGGCCCCCAACGGGCAGGCGGTGATCCCCTTCCCCCAATCGTACCTCGCTAGGTATGCAGTGCCTCCCTCACAGAAGCTCATGATGTTGAGGTAGGTTAGAATGTGGGAATTATTCAAGAATTTGTCCAAAACTTCTTGTGGTATTTGTCAGGTTACTGAGGGGAAAAAAAACAAACTCAAGCTTAGCTGGTTACACATTGTTTTTAAGTCAAAGACTAACAAGCTCACAATTATTTCTACGACTAAAGAACAGATTCTCTACGTCTAGTATATTTACTAAAATAGTAAGCTATTGTTGGCAGGTGATCAAACGTCAAGGAATCCATGCCAGCTAGTTAGTCGGCTCTTCAGGAACTAATATATGAAGGGGGTGAGGATGGCCACGTTCTAAGCAAGGAAGGGGAGTGAGATACTAAGGAGAGGGCCTAGTTGGGGGAGATTATAAGCTGCAAAATTTGATGAGGATGAGCACTCTAGTAGTGGGGGTTGGGTGCCTCTTGCTACTTATTATTGCTGCATGCCACCAATTGTGGGTGTTCCTGCACGTCCACTGGTCGAGGCCTTGGAAGATCAGGTGCTGGATGCGCAGGCAAGGAATCAGTGGACCATCGCCCAGCTTCTTTGGCGGAAACCTTCAAGAGCGCAACAATCTTCGTAAGGAGGCCATGCTCCATGACATGCAAAGTCTTTCCCACGACATTGTACCTCGTCTCATGCCTGATTATGTGCAGTGGTCCCAAACCTATGGTACACTCTTTGTTTTGTATTTATAGCTAATAACTTTATTGAGAGTACTCTCTCTCTCTCTCTCTCACACACACACACACACACATTATGTTATTATCTTGTGTAATGATGCCAAAAGAGTATGTTCTTTGTCTTGAGTTGACAATTCTCTCTCTCTCTCTCTCTCTCAAAAGTACTTAAAAGTTCTTTGTCTTTAGGCTACCATGTTCTCATTTTTTTCATTATTAGCAAACCATCTTCTCTCTCTCTCTCTCTCTCTCTCATTCTCTCTCATATAGACTCTTATATATTCTAACTGACCTGTGTATTGTAACAAGGTAAGAGCTTTGTGTTCTGGTGGGGCATTGAGCCTCGGCTAGCTATATACGACTTGGAACATATCAAGGAGCTACTATCTAGCAAACACATGTACTCACTGGGGCGGTCTCGGCTACAACAAGAAGGGGTGATGCACTTCATTGGGAAGGGACTGTTGATGGCAAACGGTGACACGTGGACTCATCAACGACGAGTTGTGGCACCGGCATTCCATGTGGAGAAGCTCAAGGTACTACTAAACATTTCTTTTAGCTGCATAATACCTGGTAGCACTACTAGTTCTTGATCTACAAGTCTCTCTCTCTCTCTCTCTCTCTCTCTCTCTCTCTCTCATACGTGTATGTCGCATATAAGCTCCCTCATCACGATCCACTGAGTTTCTTCACACGTACCGTGAGGTCCCTCCATATCGTGCTCTTGCGAGTGCTATGTATTACTACTATTATCTCAGTACCTAATATCTCTACATTGCAATAAATACTTCAAGTTCTTCAAAGATTCTCCAGGGCTCATGGTTTGAAGACCATAACTAAGGCTCATGGTTCGAAGGTCATTACTTTGCAAAGATTCTTCAAAGATTCTCTAGGCTCATGGTTCGAAGACCATAACTAGGACTCATGGTTTGAAGGTCATGACTTTGCATAGGGATTTCAATTACGTCTTCACGTGAAGTGTGAAGTGGTAATAACTCATTGCATTAACATCCCATAGGAGTGTAAATAACACCAAACTCACATTGACCTGTTGAAACTAAGAGTTCCTGTTTGCCTGACGGGATATTTGATTTGCCCAGCGGGACCCCTTCGCAGCCCAGTGGGCTCAAAATTTCCTCCAAATTTTTAGAGAGCGCGCCGCCAAGTTTGAAGGGGCCTATATAAACAATGGCCCATCCTCTCAAACACCCCTTTTGGCGCACTCTCTAGAGTCCTCACTAGAGCTAAAACTTGAGGTTAATGCTTGAGCTTTATCATGTAAACTTTTTGCACCTTTTTTCCCTATAAAAACGCCCACTTATAGTTGTTAGGAAATAAGACGTAGCTAAATAGATTTTTGAGTAGATTACTTAATGGAGAGAGATAGATTTCACACACAAGAGATTATAGAGTAGAGAGAGAGAGAGAGAGTACACACGATATACGTGGTTCACCCAATGTGGGCTACGTCCACGGGAAAGCAGCCACTCAATGGCTTTAGCACTTCAAAAGAAGAAGTAGTTTACAAAGGGATTAAACCCTTGATAGAGCTCCCGCCTTGCTTCACTCTCACCACCTCACGCTCACCTTGTTGCATCAACTTCACACTATGAAATGTGTGTAGAAATGGCCTCCTTTTATAGGCCAAAAGGGCTGCCCTCTCTTATGAGTGACAGCCATGTGTAGCCGCTCTTGTGCGAATAAGTCCAAATCGGACCTTCCAATCCACCCATGTGTGGCCGCCCTTGAGAAGACAAGTCCGCTTTTGAATTCGGCCACTGGCCGTTGAATCCGGCCACCGGCCACCGGCCATTGACTTCCGACCACTTTCCGGCCACCGTCCGGCCATAATATTCCGGCGAAAAAAAAAGTCTCGGGGGCCTCCGCCCCTGAGGCCTCTAAAGTTGCCCCTGATTCTTGTCCGTGAAAATTTTGGTTTCCGGTGAGTGATTTTCCTTCACGCACGATGGCTTCTCCTCATAATGGGGGCCTTACACATGTGCGCGTTTACCACAGAAAATTACAAGGGTAAATCAGGCTCCATACTTAACAATAGTTACCTTCCTTGGTTGTCTATCCACTTGGAAGCCAGTTTGGGTAGGAAGTATTCTCGTGGAGAGTTTAGGCGGTGTGAGTGCATGGGGCTCATTTTTATTGTTGAAATGGTGCGCTCCTCATCACTACACCAGCGTAGTTGTATTTTATGACTAGTTACCTCCCTTGGGTGTCTATTCACTTGGAAACTGGTTTGGGTAGGAAGCATCCTCGTGGATGGTTTATGTGGTGTAAGTTCTTGGGACTCATTTGTATTGTTGGAAGGGAGCAGTCCTCATCATTACAACAATTTAATGCTATTTTTTTATTTTTTTTTGGCCTACATATCACTTTTGTCGGGGTATTAATGTTGCCCAAAGGGACCTTGATGCTTCTCGAAGGGCAACTCATGTTGCTCCGGAGGGCCTCAAAGGGCTAGGCTGTTGCCCGCTGGGCAAAAATGAGCCGACCATCTAGTAGCCTTCAAGTCACATGGACATTTTCTGTGTATGTGAAGAGTTGTGAATTGAGAATTTTGTTAAGTAACATTGTGATCATATTAAAAAACATGTGATTACGTGAATTTGAATCCCTACTCTGCACCACCACTAGCAACAACATCATAAAGCATGCGGTCTACAATGGAGCTCAATTAGAGATGTTCATGAGGCAGTGGTGAGGAAGGCAGAAGAAGAGGCCTTCTTTCTCATGGTGCTTAGTGTCTTGAAGCTTCACTTAATGAAGATGTGTGACAAGGAGCACATGTAAGTGGTAATTCTATGGGGAATAGACCCTGGGGTCAAGAAATTGATCTTAGTACGTCAAAAACTCGAGGCTATATCTTTCTCACTCAAGATAGCAAAGATCTATCCAACAAGCTTTAAAGAGATCCTTCCCTAAACCCTTCCTTAAGGCCATAATTTAATTCATTTTTTATTTAAAATAAATTGGGGGGCCCTACTATTTATTGTAGATTCCTTTGCCTAGTAAATTATGGCCTTCTATATGTGTCTACATTGATTTAGTTGAAAATTCCTATAACTAACATATGAGTGATGCAATAAGAGCAAGGAACTTTAATGTATAGAGTTGGCCATGATATTCTACATCTTCTCTTTTGCTGATGCTCCAATGAACTGTGGTAGGCCTTATGCATGTATTGTTCATTTGTCCTTATATACATCTATTCAAATTTTTAGGACTTTGGTGGTGGATGTCAAACTTATGTCAAATAGAAATTCTGCAACAATAAGGCCCAAACATAATGATGAATTATGTTCTCAACAACAATTCTATCTATGATATATGGATCAAATTCTTGATAGTCTTGAATGTAATTGATTGAAATGCATCAAGTTCAATGCAAAGCTCATTTGCATTCATTGCAAGGACATGACTAAGTCTATATAAATCCTTACGTTTGACTGTGCCATTTGAGAAGACCTAACCAACCTCATAAGGTGCTGACCAAGTTATTTTTAGATTAGGTTTCATAGGTCCTAAATTGGAGTGATATATTAAAATCAAATCTCCTTTGTGAAACTCCTGCATCTTCAACTTATTGTCATGCCAATGTTTCTTTCTTTGTTGGACCACTTCTTCTGCCAACATTGCCCTCTGTCTGATTCATCTAGCTTGAGTATCTCATCAGTCTCTTTTCTAGAGTAGTATTATAATCTATATCTCTCATGTTTTATAGTTAATATGAGATACGGAACACCAAATTCCATTGGTACAATGGCTTCTATACCATACATCATTTTGGAATGTGACATTATAGTTGTAATAAAATGCACTATTCTATATGCCCAAAGTGATGTTTGAAGTTTCTCATCCCAATTGTGAAGTTACTTCTACATAATTTTAGTAAAAATAGTCTTGATGGTCTTGTTGCTACTCTCATCTTATCCTTTGTATTTGGGATAATAAGGTGCAGACTTTCGATGCTTGATGGAAAATATTTTAGTCAGGACCTGAATTGTGTCATTTAAAAATGAGTCTCTTGATCTGCATCTATCTCCCCTAGGCAGCCATGATAGTCTTGATGGTCTTGTTGATACTCTCAGCCTATCCTTTACATTTGGGATAATAAGGTGTGGACTTTTGATGCTTGATGGAAAATATTTTAGTCATGATGTGAATTGTGTCATTCATGAAATGAGTCCCTTCATCTGCAGCTATCTCCACTGGGCAACGATGACATGCTCATACAAGAACCTGATTGTAGACTTAGCTATGTTGTTAGGAAGTGCCTTAGCCTCCATCCATTTACTCACACAGCATGTAGCTATGACTATATGCTTATTCTTTTTTGGGTGTGACTTTCTTGAAAGGTCCCATGAAATCCAAACCCCACTCAATGAATATTCCCAAGGGCTGAATTGTGGTTAAAAATGTCAAATTTGATGAATTAGGTGTATCCATTTTTCAAAAATCTCTAACATTTGATATCATACTCAACCACTGTAATTGATTTTTTTCCTATAGTAATGTCAGTAGAAAAGTGTCCTCTAGATCTTCCAATGTGTGCCTTAACGACTACTTGCACACTTGTTGACATAGGTATATACTCCATCTTACATAGGTAGACACTCCATCCTTGCTTACATAGGTATACATTTTCTCAATACTCCTTCAATGCCCTATCTATATCAGGATCCAACTATGACTGTAAAGACTTCTGATAATGAGAGCCTTCTTATTAGAGTGCGATCAAAATTTTGGTATTCCACCATATTGCAAAAATCATACATGTCTTTCCATTCTCGATTTACTTCCTTAGTTATCATTGTCTAAAATAAAATAACATCTATTGGGTTACCTCTCAAGGATGCATATGTCAATTGAAAATGAGATACCTTCTGTACTTCTAAATAGGAAATCTGCACGGCATTGAGTTTTGATAGGTTTATGAAAGATCTTGAAATCAAATTTGAGAAAAACCATTATCCATCTAATCAATTTTCCTTGGATGGCAACCTTGTTAGTCAGATAAATTAAACTCGAATGATCAACATAGAAATGAAATAGCTTCCTCAACAAATAACGTTTGAACTTTGGGGCATTGGATACCATTCCGAATGATTCTCTTTCTGTTGTTTAATACCCCTACTTTGTCTTATTGTACCTGTGATTGGTAAAGTATATAGAATAATTAGTTTTTTCATCGAGTTGAGTCAAAATCACTAAACTCGATTATCAGTTCTCCATCGGGTTGAGCTAGAATAGCTCCCATTGCCATGCTAGAACCATCTACATGAACATGAAAAATGATATCCCATTTTGGTTGGCAAAGAATCACTTTCATATTTATGGATTTCTTTAAAGACTGTAAATTGGCTTCACATTCAAGAGTCATGATAAACTTAACTCCTTTCTAGGTAAGTTCATATAATGAAACGGCCTTCGTTGCAAACATACGCTTGCATAATTTGGAAGTCATACATACTGGTCGTGCATTTGATTTCAGTGGTATCCCCAATACTAGCATACTTCTAGGTCAGCACCCTTCAGATCCGTATGTTCCCAAGCAGACATCCATATATTTTGAAAATAACTGCTTGTCCTTTTCTTTGATCTCCGGTCTTAGATACTTATTCATCTTTATTAGCTTAGGATTTGATTTTGAACCCAAATTCCATTCTTCTATTTCTTGATCATCTAGTAATAACGAGTATGGTATTTTAGTCTCTATTCATCTAGCTAGTGATTCAACTTCTTTTCCTATACATATGTCAACTGCATACTCATTGTAAGGGTTATATGTACTAGCTAGATCCTCACCTCTACCAACCAATACCCTATTGCTTTCTGGTGCGTGAGCATTCTGCTGCCTATTTTTTGTGTCCACCTCATCTAGTCTAGCTTTCCCAGTTGTCTGGCTTTCTTCCTCTCATGAAGGACTTTTTTTCAAATTAAGTGGTCTTTTCCCCTTGACTCAATAACATTATCCAAGTACTAGTGTCTTTGTTCTTCTACTCTATTCTAATCTAGAACCGCATTGAGGTCTATTTCAGCTATGGAAAAGAGATTTATTGATGCTAGCATCCCTTCTATCTGTGTTATTGGTTTTAATTTGGATTCTTTTATTGGGCCTTGTATGATTAATCTTTGGCATGCATAATCATGTATGGCTCCCACACTTCTTAGCATGGCCTTACTAAGAGCATACTATACGCACCTTGTACATCCAAAACCAAAAAACTAGTTTTAAACATTTTGATCGAAAAGTTCTTAATTAGACCACTACCTTGGACAATACTTTGGTCTACCATTCTAATTTTTAAAGGATCATGCTTCATCTCCTGAATTCCTAATTTCTACCTGAGGTGCTCCTGTAGAATATTCACTCTAGCACCACCATCCAAAATGACACCTATTAGTGGTTCCCACTGCTTTTTGACCTTGCAGTCAATTTGAATGAATGGTATTTTATTATCCTTAATTTTAGATAGATCGATCACCAATGCATCTGGCTCTATCTTCCTCTATCTTTTGTTGAATTGGCAAATTCAGGTAATATAATTCTCATATCATGAATTCATTAGTCAACTTCTGGATTCTTTCACATACTTTAATATATATCTCATCTTGTTTGTTTCCAAAACTACTATATGAATTGGACGACCTTCCCTTTGTAAAACTACCTTCACAATGCCATGCCTCTGCTGATAAATTCTTTTTAGGAGATTCAGATTGTTGCTGCTAAACATTTTTTGTCTCTTAGTTGATGGATCCTTTTGTGGACATTCCGATTGTTGATGCTGAATATTTTCTATCTCCAAAATTTTTAATCATCTTTTGTACTGAAAATGCATAATTATTTCTTTATTGCAAGTTGACAAGTGAAAAAAGAATAAGTGAGATATGAAATATGCAAAATTATAGCATAATTATGCACATTTTATTATTAAAGTGCTCTTTATGAGCTGTGTTCATCGGTGGTTAGTGACCATAGCTTATAAAGAGAAATTTAATAATAAAATGTTTATAAATATGCTATCTTTTTGCATAGTCCATAGATCACTTATGTTTTTGCCACCTGTTAGCTGCAATAAAGATATATCACTCTTGCATGTACTTATTTATAGATTTCTTGAATGCTCAAAATGATTGCAGACCTTCTGTCCGGATGTATAATGACCATAGCTCATAAAGAGAACTTTTACCATATGATGCTTATACGTGTCCTATTCTTTCACATAGTCTATAGCTCACTTATGCTTTTTCTATCGTAAAATGCAATAAATAAATAATTATCCATTTTCATTACGTCTTTTGGTCAATTCCACCTTGACTTTTAAAATCTCTTCCTCAGGATGCTCCTAGTTGCTAGCACCCTTTGTACCAGATTCAAAAGCTAAGGTTCCCGCACTTCCTAAGATTTTGAAGCTTTTGGCAAAAGCCTTTACATGGTTTTGGCTACTCTAGCTTCCTCTGCTCCAGATCCTGAGTGATCTGAGTTGCCAACTCTACTCCTGTCACTCATCCACTTCTTTGGACTTTCCCTTAGCCTTCTAGATGACTCTCTGTTTCCCTCACGTTTGAGCCTCTTCTCTTTGCTTCATTTGGCTAGATGGCTCATCTGGTAATTTCTCATATTTTTCACAAGTGTAGCAGCTGAAATTATGTATGGTAAAGTTAGCTCTATTGCTACCAAAAAAATTTGATAGCATCCTGTTCTAGCCATATTATTGGTATTATCTCCATTGTCTATGTTCTCATATAGCCTCTCTTACTTGACTAGTTCCAAGGTTGTGGAGTCATCATGGAAACATCTTTTCTTTCTTTGAAATGATGTATTTTGATTTTACAATTATTCTACATGTGTCCAAAATATTTTCAATAAGTTCATTGGTAACATTCATCAGACTAATGTTCTTTTGATTTACATTTCATACAATTGGTCTCTACTTTCTCTAGTGAAGCTATGTTCTTAGAGATCTCAGAGATATGCTTGGGCAATTCTTCAATCTTCTTAGTCTAGGTTCCCTTCTTTCTATGCTTGGATGTGTCTTTTAAATCACTATATGAAGAGCTGAATTTGGTTTACAATCCTTCAATAGATGACTCATTGGAAGTGGAACTCTCTTTTTCTTTTTTGCCCTTGTTCTTTTAGATTGTTGCTCTAGTTTTAGAGCTCTTTGCACTGGATCATTAAAATTTTGGGATGGTGTTGATACCTCTTATTCTCTTAATTTCTTATATTTGAACCTCAATCAAAAAACATGCGTGCATGCGTTTTTTTAATGGTGCCTCATTCAGCTGCCTGGCTAGTTTCTTGATTTTGTCGACATAACTTCTAAACCCTGCCTTGTTTGATTTTGTCCAATTCATAGAGCATATCCCCATCTCTGTAGTTTTCACTATACCCTAGTTAGAAAGTCTTCTTCAACTTACTATAAGTTTTGAGCTTGTAAGCTAGATAACTATAGTACCATTTCCTTCCTGTATCCTTCAAAATTTGTGAAAAATACTCTGGCCAATCATCTTCATTGATGTCCTTCAGATCAACATACTACTCAAAGGCTTTATATGTGGACATCTAGATTCTCTCTTTGATTGCCTTTAAAAGTGAAAAACACAATTATTAGATCATTGCACCATTCACCATGCCTGATCTATGATGGTTTGATTTCTTTTTTTGATGCTTGGATGTAAATTTGGGAAACACAATTTTCAGATCACTAGACCTGTTACTCGTGATGCTTATTTGTAGTTTGGAGGGTTTCCAAATCCATTGTTGTCTTTGCAGTTAGTTTACCCAATTCTTGTTCTTTGAATTCCATGGCTTCTTTGTATGGCTCGACACATATAATTGGCCAAGTCTAGTCTTTCCTCACAGAGTCGTAGACGTCTGTATACACTATGTAGATTTTGGTGGCGAGCATAGATTTCATCCTTCATTTTGTCTATTACATCGTGGACATACTGTGTGTATTCATCTATGTCCTCTAAATTGTCCATTGTTCTTGTGTTGCTCGCTTTTGGCTAATCCGTTTGTGTGTCTTGAGTCTCAGCCATTGGCGCATTTGGTTGGTTGGCTTGAGGAGTTGGTGTGGTTGTGGGACTGGTTGGTTTAGTCTCTTGTTCCTTGACATCTTTGTTGAGTGGTTTGGAATCATGTTTTAGATTGGTAGCAATGCGAGTGGTTTCCTCTGGTGTAGTCTCCTACTGTGGTGGTGTATTTGTAAGAGAGAAGTGTGCAACTTCTGTAGTATTAGGGTTTTCTAATTCTTTGGGTGTACCCTCCTGAGTATGTGTACTGTCTTCTTCTTGTGCCTGGGCTTGTTCTCTTTGTCGTTCCTCTTTATGGTAGAGATCTTCTAGGCCAGCCCGAGGGTCATCCTTTTCATTGAACATTGGGTGTTTAGTTCGGATTTTGACTCTTCTTGGAGATGGTTTTCACTTTTCCTCAAAATCTCCTCTGAGCCCTCTTTATAGCTCAGAAGCCGCCTTCTCTCTTTTGAGTCTTGCTGTCCTTTGTGCTGGTTCTTCAATAACGACTATCGGCCTATGTTTCTTGGTCTGATTTACTTCATCCACTTTAGATTTCTCTTTCTCTTTCCTTTTTCTTTCAAGAGGAGTGCCCTCCTCTTCCTGCACTTTCTCTTCTCTGTTACCTTCTTCTTTTGCTGTTGCGAATGTGGGTGCTTGAGTTGGTACACCGACTAATCGAGTGTGTAATCTTGCCGCCACTGGTGGAGCCCGTATTTGCACTTTTGGCTCCTCATCGGCTTGTTGAGCAACCATAAATTTTGCTATGGGATGCTGGTAAATGCTCTACGTCTTGGCCTATAGCGTGATAGGCAATTCTGGTGAGCACTTCTGGAGCTCTTAAAAATGTGATGTTCTCTGGATTCTTCACATGAGTGAGGGTAGTGTAGATGTATTGTGAGTGGTACACTTTTTTCATCCCCACTTTCTTTGATGCTTGAGTGAAGGTGGAAGCCACAACATGGTTGGGAACTATTTACCTTGGTGGTCTCTTGGTAGTGAAGTGAAAATGTTGGTGATAGAGCCGCAACACCTGCTCTATTTTCCTTTGCTTCAACTCCCAAAAGGAGGATGATTGACTGGTGAAACTACCATTGGTTGGTAACTGTCCGTCCCTCATTGGTTTTCCTCCTTTTTGAAGCTTGAGTGCTTCTACCACTTGGTCCTCTGTTATGTGAACTTTGATAGGAGAGCCATTGAGATCAGATATGGTGGCTTGTCCTTCCTCTGTGATACTCTAGAAGAGTTCATATGCTCTTTTGTAGTCGACGTCGCAAGGGTCCATTTCTATGTAGTCCTTAATGCCAATATTTTCCCTAAGTGGTCGGACTACCTATTCTTTGATGAGGTCTTGAGATTCCCTTGGTAGCATATGTACTTTGACTTTGTTTCCATGAGCACTCTTGAATGATCCGTGGTAGATAGTGACAATGTTGGCTATCCAATTGTTCTCTTACCAACTTGGTTACATTTGCCTCTCTCAAGAAGTCTTCCTATAGCCAATATAGTGGGAGTTCAACAAATTCTCCTTCATGGTATTTTTCTTCAGAGCTCCCAAGATAGATGAGAGATAATCTGATAGTGTATGAGCACATCGAGAGATTAGACAATTCTAGCAAGTTACAACCAAGTAGCATAACTGAATAAGCAAAAATGAGCCCTAAAAATTATAATTTTGGCAAAGTCTATCTTTGACGCGCCTAAGATGCAAATGGGTGTAGGTGCATGCAAAATGATGTGAAATGGATTGTATAGAATATATAAGTGTTGGTGGTGATCTGAAAGAATCTTGAGAGTTTTTGACTTTTATGATGGAAGCTATGAACAATTATATGTCCGCTAGACCGCATTCTGTACTTTTGGTGATTGACCAAGTGAGGATTTGTCAAACTTGATGGAACTTGGGCAAGTGTTTAATGTGACCACTGTGAACATATCTGTGCATCACAGATACAAGTTAGTCTCTTTCATTTCCATTTCTATCTTAGGTGCACCTAAGATAAAAAGAGGGTGATTTAGGGCCATTTCTTATTTTTGGTGCTATGATGGATCTTATAGCAAATATCATTGATAATGGGTGAAGTTGGGTTGATTTGGAAAGGTAAAAGTGAGATTGGGACACAAATGGCTATGGGATGTGTCATAGTGTGTTTTATGAGTATCTTGCATGAAAAATATGTTGTAGTGTGATGTAGTACTTGTGATGGGGAAGGAAAACATGCTCGTGTAGAAGTGGTTGCCAAAAAATGGTGCCATGCTAGTGATTCATCTTTGGCGCGCCAAAGATGGAAGTTACCCTTTATTGCATTTTAGGCCTTGCTTTTGCCCTATCTAGCTTCTACTAGGTCATTGATGGTTGTTGGAACCCTTGGTTTGTTTCTTGGTAGCTGATGTATTTCCCGATGAGATTGACCGTCTTCTGTTGAGCAAGGTTTGACTTGGAGTCACTAATCACTAATTACTTGCTCCTGGAGGTTGGTGGAGGTTCGATATGGTGTAGAGAGTGTCCCCCTTGATTTTCAGGTGAGTCGGGTCAAGATTTTGATTTGTGGTGCAAAATGTCACTTTGCGGAGTGATTATGGTCTTTTTGTCCTTTACTGATGACTGAGACCCAGTTGCACCCCTAAATCTCCACAGTTCCTTAATATGATGGCCTCAAAGCATTTGTAAAATCTGGTCCCCATCTGACTCCTTTATCTTCGACATGCCGTAGATGCTAAGTCAGATTTTTTGAAGCTTTTTGCACTTTGGAGCTTAGCAATGTGTTGTCCCCCTAGTGATTAGCCTTTGGTTCAGTTTTGGTGAAATTTGGGTGTCAGGTGTAGCCGGTGTTACCATTTTTACCCCTAACCGCTCCCAGATTGTCATGTGTTGTTGTATTGTAGCTCCTGTGGTTGACAATGTGGTGATCAAAACACTTCTAGATGTAGTTAGGAACTTATCCCTCATGGTTGGGGTGAGTAAGAGTCAATAGACACTACGTAGGAGAGCGTAGAAGGTCACCAAAATCCACCACTCAGAGCTCCTTCTCTAAGGTCTAGAATGTAAATGAGAGAAATATTGGCCTATGGGGCTATACATACCTGGACTTTCCCGATGCCTCCTTTCAATTACCTACCCAATGAGCTCATCAGGTCTAAGTGCAGACTCTTGGATTGAATTTTTTTGAAAAGTGACATCTCTCGATCATTCTGTCGTGATTTGCCTAAATGACTAGTTGGTGAAAAAGGCCGCTGAACTTTTTGATCCGATGAGCTTTAAATTTTTTCAGACTCTGCCCTTGAACTTTGAGATTTGGCGTTTGAAGTTGAAATCCAATTTTGACATTCTTGCTTATTTATTTTGGATTTTATTAGCTTCATCAACAAAAAATTAAAGAAAAATAGCTAAATCACTCAAAAAATTTTATTTGATACTAAAAAAGCTCTAAACCACTTGCACTCTTATTATTCAATCATATTTTTATGCATTGCTCCTATTTTTCATTATTTTGATCAAATTATATGCTAACAATTAAAATTATACTATATTATAATTATTGGAAGATATGTACAATATATAGACACACCTAGGGTTATCAAATGGAAATCCCCATTCATCTCATTATTAGGGCAATCACTTAATTGGTTTTAAAAAAATCAAACATTAACAAACAATTACTTCAAATCATTGGCCTTTTTACTTTCCAGATTTATATGTTTTTGTTCTTTTTCAATTGTTTCCTTGTCTCCCCCCCTCCTGGCTTCAAATCAGCTTGGGTTCTGCAGTGTAGAGGGTAGAAAGTTGTGTCTAAGCATGGCCCTGATTGGCCCTATTATGCTATGGAGGTCAATGAAAATAAACACATTATGACATGCAAGAAGTGGGTCTTGAGTATGGCACTCAAGGGTTTCTGATGTCGAGGTATCCTGTTGCTTGAATATTTTGAAGAGAAAATTCACAACAATTGAGCTTGTTCTTTGATAGTGCGATATGCATTGTCCGCTGTGTGTTGCTTAGATACAATGGTCTCTGTGGGAGTGCCTTGACTTTAGGTACCCACTTATGTCTGAGTGTAGCCGGCTTGACTCACTGTGGGGTCTTCGGTACCCATTGTTGAACTTGTTCGGCATATTTTTTTGGTTTTCTTGTGGATGTACTTTGCTTACTTGGCTGCCATATCCATGTCCTCTTAAGTAGCGATGACCTATATTGAGCATTTGGATGTAATATTTTTTCTTTAAAGTTGTCACTGATGTGTAGCAATATTTTTGGCACCCATACTTGTTGAGGTTGGTTCTTGAGCTCGCTCTTGGGCACCCAGATTTGCTTGACTCCTTTCATAGGTTGTCTAGAAGCAGACTTTAATGGAGTAGTGATCGTATTTATGACTGATGACTTCTGTTTCCTAAATGGGAAATTATCAAAAGATCCTTTTAATTCTTCCTTATTGTATACAAACAATATTCGTAGTTGTCCGCCTTTAAGTGTGAGGTCCAACATTCCAACATCCCAATCTTGTACTGCTTTGTAGGTTCACATCTATGGAACCCCTAGTATTAGGTCTTCATTCATGTGTTCATCCACAGTACATATGAAAGTATGCAGACAAGAAAATCCAAAAATCCATGAACCATAATATTCAAGGTAATTTTTTCCAGTGTCGGAGTGATTTGTTTGTTACAGCCTTTGACAGTGGCTCGATAGTACTCAAGTGGTTGAGTTGTTGCCTTGAGATAAGTTGAGTAGCTGACAGCATTGCCTCAAGCTCTTGTGTTTGCTAAAGATTTCACTTCGTATCCCTCCTTTAGAATCACGTTGATCAACATATCAAGACCATCCATCCATTTGTCATCAGTCTCTACCTCATCCTCAATGATGCACTGAAGTTGGAGAGTATTGAGTGGTGCCGATTGTAGAACAGGTTGCCTCTTGTAGCTTTTCATTTTAGAATCCAAATGCGGGCCTCCTCTTGAGCCTGGTCTATCATCTCTTGTCGTTTAAGCTTTCTTTCCTTGGCTGCGTTCTTTGCAAAAGCTCATTACTCAAGGGAAGATTGTATTTACAAAACCGACATCCACTAATCCAATTTGCCATAATTTATTTGTCTAATGTAGCTAACTTAACTGCACCGCTTGGTGAAAGATCTTCAACGACAAAAGGACCGTGTCTTTTTTTCCTGCATTTAGGTACATGTTGTTTCAACAAATATACTAGGACTAAATCCCTTGGTTTGAAACCTTTGGTCAGCAACTGTGAGTCAAAAAGCTGTTTTTCTATTTTTGTTTTTGCATGTAGATGTGAGCAATGGATGCTAATTGTTGCCCATCTAATTGTTCCAAATCTTCAAGCCATTCAGACAATTCATGTCTCGTCCATTATAACTCAATAGTAACTCTGAGGTTGAATAATAAGAATTCCAATGGCAAGATCGCATCCAGGCCATATACCAAATTAAAAGGAGTTGTGTTTACAGCTGTTTTGAAGGAAACTTGATAAGCCTGTAAGACAAAATGAAGATGCACTTCCCAGTCTGTTCTACCTGAATCAATAATTTTATTTAGTACATAGCTTATAATTTTTTTTGTATGTTCGGCTTGACCGTTCGCTTGAGGATGATAGGGAGCAGATATATTATGGACTACCATGAACTCGTCTAATATATATTCTATCGGCTCATTAAGAAAATGCAATCCACGATCACTTACAAGCTCAATAGGAAGTCCATACCTAATGAATACACATTCATACAAGAATGCAAAAGTGGTTCTAGCACTGTTCTTCTTGGTGGCCCGTGCTTTAGCCCACTTGGTTAAGTAATATGCGACCATAATAAAATATTGTGCCTAACTTCTGTAAGCTGGTGGTTGTATTGGTTTCACAAAGTATGTACCACACTTAGCAAATACTCATGCCATCATAGGTCGCAATGGCATATTATCGACCCTTGTCGGTATTTTTGCTCTTTGACATGCATCGCATCTTCAAACAAACTCTTTTGCGTCCGCAAATAAAGTTGGCCGCTAGATTTCTACCATCAATATAGCTTTGGTTGTGGTTTCATGAGAGAAGTGATCTCCTACTAAACATGCATGTGCTTGTTCTAAAATAGGAAGATATTCCTTCTCATTTATGCACAGTCTAAGATGTTATCGATATAGCTGGTTTCCAATCAAGACATAGTTTGACGGCTTTCGTTTCTATTTCTCTCCTTCATCTTTTACTCATGTTTTCAAAAAGATTCTATTGGTTAGATATTCTAACAGGTAACCACTCCACTATGGTATGGCTGCAATGTGGAATAATGTGGCATGGGGTATGGCGGCTTTTACTTTACACTGAGAGCACTCATGTACATATTGATGAACTTCCTTCTTTATAGTAGGCTAATAAACCTACAACCAAGTTAATCGTTGTAAGGTTTGGTCGTGTGAAAAGTGTAGTCCTACTATTGTGGTATGTGCTTGACTCAAGTAGGCTTCTTGTTCCTCCAGATTGATGCACAAGAGCAAGATTGATTCTAGTCTTGTTTTCTTGATACAAACGTTTCACCAGCAACTGATACAATGCGGATTGCTCAATCAAACGTCGTGTAATCCGTATTTGAGAATCTACTTGCACGATGGTCATTAGGGTCACAAGGTCTACTGACCATCTAGGAATCTTTTACACAGAGGACATATATGCATCTGATAAATCATCATCTACCCCTTAGGTTCTTCCTCTGTTGTGAGTCTCGACAGATGATTCGCTCTTTGTTGCATGGTGCCTTTTTTAGCCACCACTGTGAAGTCAAATTCAGTGATGAACCATCTTACTATCCTTCCAGTATTGCAAGGTTTATTTACCAAATAGAGTAAGGCTTGATGATCTGCAAAAAAACCAAACTTGTTGGCTAGCAAGTAGTGTCAAAATTTCTTGACCGAATAAACCATACCAAGGCCTTCTCTTTTCGTGGTTGTATAATTCTTTTCTGGCAGGTTTAATTATCGGCTAGCATAGGAGATAGAAAAATCCATGGTCCCCTCTCCTGGCTGAGCTAAGATACAACCAATAGCAAAACTTGAAGCATCGACATATATGAAATACGTTGTCCTAGTCGAGAGCTTTCAGAATCGGTGTTGGGATCAAAGTTTTCTTATGCTTTTGAAATGACTCTTTACATTCATTGGTTCATTCAAAATGAGTCATAAGACTATAAATAGGATTAGCAATCACGACATACATATAGATAAATCTACAATAGAAACCACAATGTCCCATAAATACCTAAGCTCCTCCAACTGTTGTTGGTCTAGCCATCTCAACAAAAACTGCTACCTTTTTCATGTGTGGCTATGCCATTTTTTTAAGGCACCACAACAATCTATCTCATAGATGAACTCTGCTTCCTTGAGTTTTTCTATCTCTTCTTTGATTTTTTTGTCAAAGGTCTCATTATATGTATATGGTCCTCATTTGGTCTTTGTTGAGTTGGCTTGGCATCATCTCTCATAGGGATGGTATGCTAGCATATTGTAGGATCCACTCCTTTGAGATCTCTATATGACCATGCAAAAACATCTCTATACTCCTTCAACGTCCCTATGAGAATCTCTTCTTCTTCTTGCGATAAATCCATAGCTATATATGCGTCTCAGATCTTCTCCAGGATCTGCTAGGTTGATTTGTTTCGCATTTTTCGGACCTTCATAGGATTTTCCCGGTTTTGTTGACTGTCGTAATGGTTGCTTGAGAACAATCTTGCGATCTTGCAAAGTGTACTTTTTATAGTGAGATAGAACATTGATTTCTCCATGTTTATCACTATCTAATTCCATTTCTATTGTCCAAATCTCACTCAAGGTCCTTTTCAACTCTTTGTATTTAGCCTTATACTCTGTTTTTGTCATTAGACGCTCTTTTTCCTTGGTTGTTTCAGGTTTGTAAATTTTTGATTTCTTATGGGTTTGTCGCTCTTTAAGTGCCGATTCGGGATACCTTCCAGTGTTACTTTGTCTTTTATGCAATCCACGGCGTTTACTTTCATTAAGAATCGAGTTTTGGTATTCAACGGTTGTTTTGTGATATTCTTTCTCAAGTTTTTTTCTCGCTTTCTATGGTATCTCTGTTGATGTCTCCGATGTTGATTTGGGAACTCAAGAAATCTTTCTTCTCCTCCTCGGAGTAGAAATTTGGCCCTTACATGCTCTTTTTTTCAGTCCGATTCTTCCGTTGTAATTTTCTCTTCTTCCAACTTGTGTGTGGCATCATAGTAGTGATCCAAAAAGACCTATTGCTCCTCAATCATCTCAATGAATACCATTGGGATAGGGACTATGTCATAGCGTTTTTCATCACAAAATTGTATAGGTGTTGATTCATTAACACATACATCCATTGTGGCCAAGATCTGAGTCCATTCAAAGGGTTCAGAAAAATATTTAGGGAACAGTTCCGGTATATATTTGTGTTATTCACCTCCCTGTCTAGATCGTAGTCTTCCCTTTGCAAACTCGCTGACAATGAGAAGTCTTTTTGTATCTTTGAAGATAGTTTAGTCTCTACAGAGGTCTCAGAGTCTAATTCTTATATTGGTGTCCTCAAGAAATCCGTGTAGGAATGATCTTTCAAGTTTACTCGAGTGATTGCCCCTACTTGTTTCAGATAGAGATAATCGTTGCCCTAGTTGTATTTATCTCATAAATGTTCTTCCCAAGATGATTTCATAGTTGAGTTTCTTTCAAAAATCTACAATGGCAAAAGTGTGTTGGTAGTCAATTCCACAAAGAAGTGACTATCACATTCTCAAGTAAGCCCATTGGTTTTTCTATGTGTCCATCTGCAAAAATTGCAGTTTCATTCTTGTTGTTTGCATGATTACCGGTTTTTCCCAAGATTCCCAGATAGCTTTGGTTGCTATGGAAATGCTTGCAAATAGCCATGATAGTTATATCATTGTAATTGTAATGTACTAGAAGGGTAGTGGTTCCATCATTCCCTTTGCAGTAGTCCCCTACTTTGTTTATAGGCAATGACTTGACAATTTTAGTTTGTAAATCTTTGCTTTCTAATTTTTCCAAAGTCCGTTGAGATGCTTCTTTTAGCCCCATCTTCTCCATGGTGGTTCGTATATCTCCCCACAATTGTGGTTTTGATTTCATTAGTTCTTCTAAGGTGATTGTACACTAAACTGGTGTTGACATAATGGATTGTATATTAGCCACATCCAAGGTCTGTCTTGGCCTATCTAGTTAGGTTTTTTTGCAGACCCTTGATTTCTCTTCATTCTCTCCTAAGTATCTAATGATAGCGTTCGCAAAATTCCAGCTTTCAAAAAGCCTGACTGCTCGAATCCCCAATCTCCATATAATGATTGTTTATCCAGTTCCAAGGGGAACCTCTCAAACTGAACTTCCTCAATTGGAGCTGATTTCAAGGTTATAATCCCATATTTTTCTTCTCTGTCTCTTTTCCATAGGTAGTTCAACCAATCTCCTTCAACTATCGGCACCTTGTTCCATCCTTCCTCATTATCAGGAACTTTTAATTTAGGTGATGGTGCTTTATCATTTGCCATGTTTCTCAACTCGTCCTTTTCTTGAACTTCTTCCTTCATGGTTTCAGTCTCATTTTTAGCCGTTTTTTTTGCAACCTCCTGTTGTGGATTTTATTTTTCCATCATGGTTTGTGTGATTTGTATACAAGGTTTCTGTAAGCTTCTAGTCTAACTGCTTCCATATCTAGTGCTCGATAATTTTTCTATTGATTTTCTAGGATTTGACCTGCTTTCAAACCAGCTTGGAAAGCCTCCAAAGCTACATTTATTGGCTCGTAGATTCGGTCGACTAGTACTAATCCAACCGATTCAATTTTGGTTCCTTGAATTTGGTTGAAGGAGTCTGAATTTTTTCTTCTATTTCCTTCCGTATCTTTTCTTCACTCTCTTTTCGTTATTTTTGTCTCTTAAGTTCGTACCTCTTGCATATTTCTTTCTGGAATTTTTAGAGGATTTATTGGATTTGTCAGATACACTTGCGTTTTTTTTGCTTGTTCTCCTTATCTTGGGCTCTAGTCATCACTTGAACAAGAATTGTTGGTCTGAACATCAATGCAATACGTACGCGAGAGAGACGAGAGATTGAAGAAACAGTAGACAATCGTTGAGCTGCTACAGCAACGCTTACTCTTTATTATCTAAAACTTAGGTCTTAAAGTTATAAAAATTGGCTTCTTACCTTAGCCAAGGTGTAAAAAAGTATTTCTCACTAATTGGGGCTTAGTATAAGGTTAAGAGACTGCAAAGAATTACAAACATGGAAGCCATTGGCCCCTTTAGACTCACTAGTACTCAATAACATTACTACGTCTTTGGACTTGCAGGATTTTTCAATAATAAAATGGGTTTGATTACAATGATTACGCTTGAAAAAATGTGTGGGGTCCTGCTTGATGCTCTTCTTTTTCTCTTGTTAGCTGAGAAACTAACAGAGTGTCTTTCAACTTTGTCTCAATGTTGTCTTCTTGAATGTGTTGACTGTTGAGAGGCTCAATGCTCCTTACGGGCCCCTCTTCTCCTTGAATTGGCATCAATTTCTTCAGTCTAAAAGTGTGATTTTTTTATCAAAGTCCTACTTTGATTCCTTAGCTAGTGTGCTAATATTGTCCTAATTCATAGTAAACATTATAGTGGCATTCTTTCCTCGTACTAGATGATGTGGAGGCATTGTGAATGGCTAATTGACTGTGAATTCTAAGTAGGAGATTGGTTCTTGTCAAGAGCTTTAGCTCATCACCATGATCATCAAAATGGAATGAGCTAGTCATCTGAAACTATTTTAGGGTCAGAATGTCAGATTCAGATGCCATATATGAAGTCAGATTAGGTTACCAAAATCAAACTTCAAAAGATGAGATTGAGAATTGAGACAAACAATTGAACTGAAATGAAAGACTTCAAATGCCATAAACTAAGATAACTTGAAGTGTATATTTAGATTCATAGGCTAGTTTAGAAGTAAAAACTTCAAAAGTACAAGTGTATAGCACTTAGTATCCAAAAGAACTATAAAACATCTAGCGACTAGAGTTGCAAGAGTTCGAGTTCATTGATTTCAAAATTGGAATCAATGGGTCCTATTTATAGGTGCCTGCACTAGGGTTTGACTGGTTGCACAATCATATACGGTCTAGTAACTACCGATAATTTTTTAGATAACTTGTCTAGATAAACCCTTGTGCAAGTTATCTCTGAAGTTAGTTCCCCCACCTTCTACACACATATACTCTCTCTCTCTCTCTCTCTCTCTCTCTCTCTCTCTCTCTCTATATATATATATATATATATATATATATATATATATATATATATATATATCTTGCTTTTTCCTTGTATGTATTTATGTTCCTCTCTATCTGCTTCTTACCCTATCTCTCTCCCTCTCAATTGATCTCCTTGTTACACCTCTTTCTATCTGGCACCCCATCTCTATCTTTCTCTCCTCTATTTATTTCATTCCATCTTTGTCTTTTGCTCTCTCCCTCTCTTCCTCGAACTCTATGTTGTGCTTACCCTTTATCTCTATCTCAATCTAATTGTCATTCTCTATTTCTCTATGTTTATATTTACCTCTTGTTCTCTACCTAGTGCTATCTATAACTTCATCTGCCCCTTTAACTCCCTATCACTCTCCCTCTCCCAGTTATCTCCTTCCTCTCTCTCTCTCTCTCTCTCTCTCTCTCTCTCTCTCTCACACACACACACACACACACACACACACACACACACACACACACACACACACACACACACACACATGCATAGTGTATGTGAGTCCCATGTGTAGCACTGCTTCCTCCCTCTTCTTTTAAGTCCCCTCTTTTTCTCATGCTTGTGCATGTTTGTGTGTGCTTGTTATATGCACATGTTTGTGTGTGCTTGTGCATGTTTGTGTGTGCTTGCTATATGTACATGTCAATAAATTTCTTTTTTGGATTTTATGTGTGCATATAAATATGTATGTGTGTCCTTGGTGTGTGTAAGTATATGGTAAATGTATGATTACATTTCATTACATTCATGTGTGTCTTCGTTGGATGTGAATATTTTTGTTCTTTAGGTGAGTGTATGAATATCTGTATACATGTTTACTGTGTAGATTTCTTGTGTGTATGCATGTTTGAGTGTGTGTGACAATTTTCACACAAGAATGTGCTTGCGGTGCATGTTTCTGCATGTTGTACGTAAATGTTTTAGGTGTTGATTATGTTTGTGCATGTCTTTTATGAATTTTTTTGTCTCATGTATGTGCATCTAATGAATGTGTATGCTTTCATGTGTGTACATGTGTGCAAGCTGCTTAGATATGTGCTTATTTTTCTCAAATGAGTGAATGCATGTGCACATACATGCTTTATGTTTGCATGCACATGTGTGTGAGAGTGCATATTTTAGATGTACTTTGAATAGTATTAAAATATATCAATGAATGCATTCTCACTAATATATGACCAAAAACACCCCTCTTTGGCTACTTCTTTCACCTCACTGTTTTCTTTATTTAGTTGTAAATATCTATGGATGTTGATACACCTTCATGTTTTATTGTATTTATCTACCATCTTACCTTGATTTTCTTGATTTTTTTCATTACCCTTGTCTACTATCTACTCCTTGCCTGAAATAAAATTAATTCTTGTTGGGACTCTAGTATAAATTGTGCCATAGGGGCCCACAAATGTCACTATGTATGTGACATAAGTATTTGATTTCAACATTTATTATTGACAAGAGTGCAATGACTAAGAATGTCAAATGCATCAAGGATTGGTGTATATATATAATTTGGATAAAATTTAAGAAGTTTTCTACAACATCTTAATGATATTGTGTTCTCAAAATGGTTCATCTATGTAGTGACACGATATGAGATCATTCCACTAATTTGTTTAAGAAGTTTTAAGAAGTTTTCTACTGCAATCTAATGATATTATGTTGTTAAAATCGTTCATCAATGTAGTGACTAAGCATGATTTTATATATTAAAAAAAAATATACTACAGTTTAATGGTATTATGTTCTTAAAATCGTTCATCTATGTAGTGACTAAACATGAGATCATTCCACTAGTTTGTTTATATGGTGTGCTCAATATGATGCATTTAAGAAAAACCCATAACTTCTTGCCCAATATTGTAGATCAAAGTAATGTTTTCTTTAATATAATGGGAAAGAGTATTTGTAATAAGGATTTAGCATGTTTCATTGTAGATGTTTTCACGAAGTGCTAAGGTTGACTATCTTCCAATTCTTATGAGTGTAATGTTCATTTTTATAGCTCTAATAGGTAACTTTGAAATGTATAGAAATCGTCATCAATTTCCTTAGCTAGTAGGTTGGAAAGTGAAATGAGGTTGCTTAAGAAATTTTATCTTTTATAAATTTGAGCGATATTTTGAGATTAAATTTAAGCAATTTTATTTTTCTTTTATGTCTTTTCCAGCACCAGCTGGAGCACATAGTGGAATGTACTTTGGAAGTGGTTAAGCTTTGGAATAAAATGCTTTGTGAATCCAAAGAAGAACGAGTGGAAATAGAAATAAGTGAACATATGAGTCAATTAGCAGGAGACATAATTGCAAAAACGGAGTTTAGTAGCAGCCACCAGAAAGGAAAGCTTATATTCTTGAAACTAAGTGCGCTTCAAAAACTTTCCATACATTCTTCTTCCAGATTTGGCTCGAATCTTCAAAGGTTAGTTATTTTGTTTAGAAGATTTCAATACCATACTTTCTTGTCTATAATAACATCAAAACATTAAGAGTTAAAATAAAAAGCTTTTATTTATTTATTCTAGTATGTGTTAGAAATAGGTTGAAGTCTCTCACAAATTTTGTTAGGAAATAACCATCTTCTCAATCATGGGGAGGTCACTTAATAGTCATGTGACTATCATGTGAGTGTAGCGGAAGGGATTATTAAATTTTATATTTTCTCATAATTTCATATACAAAAGGGTACCATAAAATAGAATTGAAAATTTTACTTAAAGATGAATAAATAAAGAATGTATTTTATTTATCAACAATATATAGATAAGAAGTTTTAAAAATAGTCTTTGAACGCACATGGCATACACATTTCATACATAGTGACAACCCCCCCCCCCCCCCCCCCTTCTCGAGCTCTTAACAATATTTCATGACAAAAAGGTTTTTTCTAGATAACAAGAGATTTAGAATATACTACTGTCTCACCAAAATTGGAAAATATGGGGAGGGTAGGGGTGCTATGTAGTATATACAGTTAAATGGAACATGAAGATCTTAAGGAAGTACATACAATATTTTGGTTTCATTGACAAAATTAACTAGAGCTATAGCATAAATACCAAAAAAAAATCACCAGGCCCTAAAAGGTAAACAAACTTTTTGACATTGGTACCATTGGTTGTATCAAAACCATGACTTGTGGTTATAGATTACTCCTTTGTTTAATATGACCATAAAAGCATGCAGTAGAGATATAAACAAACAAACTTCCTTTACACAAACAAGACCGCATTACTACGACCAATAGCTTGAAAGATTTAAGGAAATATAAAGATAATTTATTGTTTCAAAACATTCTATGTATGTGTTTGTATAAATTTTGTTATAAGTATCCATTAGATTCTATATGCCATCAACAATGGAAGTAAGACACTTGTTCTAACCCTATCTTGGGGTTGATATTGGTATACATTATATAGAAATTCTAAATTGATTCTCAAATATTTGTAATGTAGCATATGTAGTATTTTTTTAAAAATATCTTTAGATTGTCACCATGTTTGTGATTTTGTGGATATACCATTTCTTCTTGCATAGGGTTCGCATACAATCTTGATTTTCCAAAATCATATTAGCAACAATTAAGTAATTTGAAAGTTCTTTAGACAATTTATAGTCAACAATGTGACTCAATAACACAAAAATTTCATCATGAAGGATGCATAAGATAATTAAACCAATAATAAAATGTTTAAATGTCATTATATTGTGTGGCTTCTAGTGCAATTTTAGAAATTTTCCTATAAAGCTATAGTATGAGGTAAAGATATTCTAGGATATATAGATCTTATCACCTACTAATATCTTTCACCAAGTGACATATCAAGCCTATACCTCTTAGACAATTCTTTGAGCTTTTTATTTCAAAACCCTAGATATTCTCGGATATGACTAAAAGCATGCTTTGGTGGTACAAAAAGGACCGTCCTTGACAACACCCTTGACAAATCTATGAGTTACAATTTCTACATGTCACATGAAAAACTACCTATCATAATATATATCAGTGGATAGGTCTACAAAAGAAGAATCTAAAAACATAAGGTCCGAAAAGTTTTGACCTAAACTACAAAAAATTTACCAGTCCCCACTTTTTCATTGGTATAAGTAAAATAGGTCCTTCTTTTTTACCACCAAACCACGCTTTCACCCATATATAGCTCCTATTAATTATGAAGGTTAAATTCTTTGAACATAAATGTCGAGTGGAACAATTATGTGTGCTGAAAAATGAACAATATTTTTCATGATAATCTATACTTATTCTTAATGTCTGTGTCATTTCTTGTACAATTTCCTTACAAATTTTGACTCATGAACCATCAAATAAATAAATGATAAGTTATTGAATACTAAAGAAAATGTGAATGAAGTAAACACGCTAGAAACAAAAATTGAATCTAGGAAAATTAAATTTTTGAATGACATGTGGCTCTATCAAAACGGTTTCACTGTTGCTCTTAAAGAAAGTTAAAGCATAAATAAACTTGACATTTGATTCTCTTTTTCTCCCACAATTGAGATCGTCAAGTTGACTTGCTTGTAGTATTTTAAAGTAATTAATTTCTTGGATTTTAAGCACTGTACATTTCAAAATTTGTTACCTTTTCTATTTTCAAGTTAATGATAATAAAATTTTATTTTAGTAAGAGTTTATTTTTTCCTAAGTTTCCATGCTACGTTATTTTGCATTTTTTGAGATATGTTTCTTTTTTTGGTTTGATAAACTACCATTCCAAGCTAATTCAACCACATGATTCCTATGACTATGAATGTAAATTGTAGTTATCTTCGATACTATGAATTGTGGCCTTTTTAGTCATCTTAGTGCTTCTAATTGTTCATTGTACACCATGCAATTTATAAGTTACTATTCTAGAATCAAAGCATCCATGAAAGATTCAATCTGATCTCCCCTTTATATCAGATAAGAATCAAAATTGAAAATTGGTATTTTTATACGATACTTTTTAGGACTTGTAATTATTTAAAATGGGTGAATAGATATATTTATTAATTAAATTTTGAAGATAGAATATACCTTAAAAGTTATCTTTGGGTAAGCCTTAAATTATCAAGCTATGACTTCATTGTAATCTTTCTGAAAGAGGAAGACTCTATAAGATATAGTTGTTTTTCATCATGTAGAGCTTTAATATCAGGGTATCATTTCCACAAATTTGTACTAGATCAAGTGGGTTAATGGGAAAGGATTGTATCTATTTTATTTGTGTATGTATCAAATTGGGTAAGGTTTCTTGAAAGAGTGCACCCATCGTGTAAATTAAGCATGATTCAAAGGTATTAATAATCTCTTGAACATATGTGATATAGGCTAATTTAAGGAGTGATTTTTATGTTGAGAGAATTTACAAGGTAGCCTTCATACCTAATGCTTAATTAAACTAGGCCATCTCCATTGTCTCCTTTGTCTCAACCCTTTCCTAGATCCCTTGGTGAATCGAAGTCACCTTAAAAGCATACTTACATTTGGTATGTCTACACCTAGCTCTAATGTGGCTATGACGTTATCTCCGGAGGTTCATCATTCAATACCCCCTATATAATGTGCGTTCATGGGGTATTAAAATAATCTCTCTTTTAATATGTTTGAATGAATAAAATGATTTTTTATTTTAGATTTTTTTTTCAAAATTGAATAAAAACCCATTATTTTAATGTATCTTTGTTAAATTACCTGAATTTTTTGCATTTCAAAGCCCCTCCTTTCGAACTCACATTATACATTAACATGATTACATAAAACCCCCCCTCCAGGACGTTCTTTTCTTTGTTGAAGAAAATATTTATGGATAGCTATCAAGTACTTTCTTGGGATGAACTTGGATAGAAGCTTTGTATGGTCTTGCGGTTTCACTTAACAATCGGTTCTCTATAGACATTATGTATATATGCTAATCTTGGTAACACAACATATACTTTGACACATGTAAAAAAGAGAGTGCGTTTGCGAATTCTACCAAAAACTTTCAAGTCAACATTATGATATTCTACTCCCATATACAATTCATTCGCATGACTATTTGGGTTAATGTCCAAAGTTATTATTATTAAAATATTTTGTATGGAACATCACCAAATTATCTTCTCTAATACTATAGGAGTATGACCATATCTAAGAGAAAATTTTGGTCTTTCATGGTCCTGAATGTCTTTGATGCACAAGAGTATTCGTATCATTGGATACTAAATTTTTGCATGATAATGCCCACATATGCTTTAGTCCCGTATGACCATATCTAAGAGAAAATTTTGGTCTTTCATGTCTTGAATGTCTTTGATGCACAAGAGTATTCGTATCATTCGATACTAATTTTTGTATGATAATGTCCACATATGCTTTAGTCCTTAGGGATTGGCGATACTATTGGTGCGATGGAGGTTGCTCACTCTCTCTTGTAACGTCATGACTCCACATTGATGATTGTTGAGTTGAGTGCAAGCATGGTGACAGCAGGGCATCATCTTCTTCTTTAACTTGAAGCAAATGTCATGTCTATGCAATTTGCCTTCAAGTAAGATAAGGAAGCGAGCACCATGGACACCCTTTCCAAGTTCACGTGTATGGGTGTGGATGCGAGAGGGAAGCCATGGGATCAGCTTCCCTCTATTGGGATGTAAAACAAGCTCTCTTTTTGGACCTATTGCTAGAGTGCATGGACCTTACCAAGTTTTTATAGAATTTGAAAAACCTAACTAAATTTTGCAGATATTAGGGTGAGAAAGTCTTAAGAGTAGGTTGATAATAAGGATTCTATCTGGGACGGGAACAAGAGTGGCACTAGCGAAGCAAGAGAAGTCGTGCATGGGAACCGACGCAAATTCGGAGGCGAAAACTGTAGCTTTAGTTTGAGAAGAGTGGGAGTAGGGATCTGAGCGTATAATTAATTAATGAACGCTCGGGTAGACCCAATATGTTCTTGCAATACATGATACATCATTGTAGTTTCCTTACCTAGTATACTGAATTGGCTCAAGACTCAAGTGGACAACCTTGACACTAAGTGGGACCGTGCATTTATTAGGGGGGGTTAAGGGATCGACAAGCGGAAAGTGAAGGACGACCTCGAGGCACACTAAACCTGGCGAGCGCAAAAATCAAGGTGGCATGGAAACTCCACTACCCTCTCACGACCCAAATTTGAACCATGACCTCGCGCATCGGGTTTTGTATCACAAAGCTGACCAACTCACCCGCGTGCACGTTGTGTAACCCCTCACGTTTTTATGAGGTTATATTGTGAGTTAACGCAAGCTACCTAGGTTTTTGAGGTTTAATTCGTGTCCGTGTTTAGATTTTAAATAGTTTGTGTGCTTGCAATCACCTTGGCTTTCGTGCGTGAACTTCCCCATTGTGGATCCCTTTACCGCTCCTTAATAAATGTGGGTGTTACTTAGTGCTCACGGCATGACAATAAACATGCTAGCTTGAATGTACTCTTTGATTTTTGTGCAAATTAATCATTTATGCACAATAGCTTTCATAACTGCATTTAATGTAATGTAATTTGGAGAGTGTTTGAATATAACCACAAACCCACTTAGGGGTGAGGTTGTTTCCTAAAACTTGTAAAGATATCCTCACATAATTATTAATTTGTGTTATGTTCTATACCAAAATAAAAAACTTGCACTAATATATAATTAATTTGTGGATTTAAGTTTTCACAGATTTGAAATGTTGTAAACACACTAAAAATAGTAAATACATGTGAATGAATATAGTAAAAATAATAAATACATTAGAATAAAATTCCCAAGCAAAGATTTTCTCATGGCCAAGGTCTAATGTATGTGATTTGATAGATTTAGTTGGTAGGGTGCCTCATGTGCTTGGGCAATTAAACTCAGAGTATTAACCTATTTAATGCCGTTAAATTTAGAGTTGTCAAACTCAGAGTATTAACCTATTTAATGTTAATTTTTTTTATGTCCGTTAAAATTTTTTTGCATGCTTTATGCTTGTGCATGGTTGAAAAACTAATTGTCCACCAACTAGCATAAAAAAGCATTGATGCTGTTTTTCTGTGTAATCTTCTCGGTGAGTGAAGCTTCTTCTCCAATTTGTGATTGTATTGGTAGTATCTTTTCCCATATTGTATGAGCTGTTTGCCCCATTGGTGTTGGCCCAAGCTCATTTGTATCTAAACATCAGAAGTTCTCCTCTTTTGAGCTGAGTTTTTGTGTGTGTGTGTGTGTGTGTGTGTGTGTGTGTCTCTGTGTGGAGTGGGCAAGTGGATAGTCTCTCTCCTCTCACTCCAGAGGTGTGTTCCCTGTCTCGGCCAGGTGTGTTGTGTAAGCCGAGTGGTGCCCCATAGTGTGTGTGTGTGTATCTTCCCAAGAGTGTGTGTCGGGTCGTTATAGAGGCGATGTGTGTATTTTTATCCCGCTCACATTCTTTTGGCGCCCCCACGGAGGATCTTCTTCGAGTACCTTCTGCTTCGAGCTTCGGGATTACAGGTTGCAGGTTGCAGATTACAGGTTCTAGGTTACAGGTTACAGGTGATTCACACAGGTATAGGTAGCTAGAGTACAGTGATATACTAGCAGCGATGTCACTTGCAATTGTTGTGGGAATGCATCACTTGGCGCCTATTTGAGCGCATTGTCTGCTGGATTGTACGTTACTTGTGGAAACTGCCATTGTATGCATTTGTGGAGCCATACTTGGTTGTATTTGGCAGTCCTAGCCATTTCTGAGACTTGGTCTGGAAGATAGTCATTTCTGAGACTTGACTATACGCGATTTGCATTAGCCTTCGTGTGAGGGTCGATAGTGTGAGGTTTTTATTGAGCTGGGGGATTCTCAAATGTGGAGATCCTTTCGGTGATACAGGTAGCTAGAGCACCCTTTTTGTGACCTCGCCATAGGCTATGTACTAGTGAGTCCTACTTGATGCTCGGGTTCTATTGTTGACAGTTTATGCATACATAGACAGTCTATATTTTGGGTTCCTACTGCTCTACTTCTGGGGAAACTCTGTCGAAATTTTCCCAAGTTATGATGGCTGATTTTTTGGTATTTTGAGCCATTTATGCTGTTATGCTGGTGAAATTTTGGCAAAATCAGAGGTTGAGTCAGGTGTGCCTTCTTGGGAGCTTCATGGTTGGCTTTAATGGATGATCAAAATGGCCCTCAGTTCACTCCTTTTCATTTAACTCAAAGAATTCAGATTAATGTTCATGTGTCCAGGAAGATCTTTTTCCAGCAGCGCATAGTCTTTATGTTTGGGCCAAGAAGATTGAGAGAGATCCTGGAATGTCCTTTGCTTGTTGTCATCCGATGATTAACTATGAAAACTCATTTGATGTGCATGTGTTTGTCCTTATCTAAAGCTGAGCTCCATTGAAGTTTTTGGGGATTGGGTAGTGAAAAGTTTTGGGTTCTTGCACGTGTGTTCGAAGGGGTTCTCAAAGCATCATAATTTGGGTAGCCATGGCTTTCTCTTATCCCGAGTTTCATGGAAGAAGTGATGAAGATGTGGAAGAATTTTTGGAAAAGATGGAGGTTGCCTGCATTAGCAACCAGATTTCATGACCCTACGCAAATGTTACGCCTTCTCCAAATTTGTTTGAAGAGTGATGCACGAGTTTGGTCTAAAGCATTTGAAGAGGAGTTGCGTGTGGCTGATCCACCTATAAGGTTGAGTTGGGACAATCTACGACATGGGTTGGAAGTGGAGTTTGTGAAGATAGAAGATCCTGACAAGGTGTGGCAAGAAGTACTGGCTTTGGTGCAAAAGGAAGGTGAGCCAGTAGATGCGTACATACGTAAGTTTTCATTGGCATGGGAGGAGCGAATGTGCAAGGCCTTAGCACCACAGGTACCCCCGCCTGACATGATGAAGAAGGACAGGTTCTTGGCTGGTCTTTGGGAGAGAATATACGTTGGAGAGTGGAGCTAAAGAAGCCTAGGACATATGAAGATGCACTAGAGGGTAGCAAGGAACAAAGAGTGGAAGCTGAGGAAAATGAGCCAGTTAGGGGTGGAGTCTTTGCCAATGAGGTCTGAATTTCAGCCTATAGAGTCTTTACAAGGTCGCATGTCAGGGGTTCATCTTGATGAACCAGTGGTTCCTGTTACTACTCAGGTGATGCCAGCAGTGGTCACTACAGCAGTGCAAGATGATGGGCTAAGGCAAGACTTGAGGCAAATGGTAGATTTGATCAAGAATCTCAGCCTAAACATGCTAGGCAAGTGGGAAAAATCGAGTCGAAGTTTCCCATGAGGTCAGAAAGGTTGGAAGAGCAGTGACCATGGGATTTTGTTAGACGCACG
>NC_140932.1:180702165-180730510 GCF_014529385.1 Adiantum capillus-veneris | reverse complement strand
GAGATTTTGTCAAAAATTTGAGTTTTCTTAAGGTCTCATTCCACTTTATGCACATACAATACACAATGAAAACAACTAAAATACCATGGTTTCAATCAATTGGATTATTAGGAGACGAGTATATTGCATCCATTATCGTTGTCTATGTTCTACTGTCCTACCTACAACTTATCTCAACATGGAGAGCTTGGTTTCTAGGTCCACCACTTGTCCAAGTTAATGTAAAAGTGACTCAAGGTTCACAACTTGTGAAAGCAAGGATCCATTGAGGAATACAATCCACTTGGCTATTTTTCCTTAATTTATTGCATGTGACATTCAAGCAAGGTCCACTTCTAATCTATAACTTCTTAATTTGAGGCATGGGGCATACATAAAATATGTAGCATATGCTCTATTGCCTCATAGGAAGGTTGGTTTCAAGGTGCACTTATCCATGCTAGCCTATCTTGGAGAAATGATGGAGCTTGCTTCTCTCCTTGTTTCAATGGAGACTAGCTTGGACAAGTGGTGGACCTTTGCTTCTCTCTATGTTTCAATAGAGTTAGCTTGGACAAGTGGTGATCTTGGAACAAAACCCCCATGTAAAACATATCATGGGTATTCCAAGTGATTAGAAAGATTACCATTTAAGATATAACCTTATAGGTTGGACAAATGGAGCTTGGCTTGGAGAAATGGTGGACCTTTGATTCTCTCCATGTTTCAATGGAGCTTATCTTAGAAAAATGGGGGCACTTTGATTCTCACCATGTTTCAATGGAGCCTATCTTCGAGAAATGATGGAGCTTGCTTCTGTCCATGTTTCAATGGAGCCTAGCTTGAACAGGTGGTGGACCTTTGCTTCTCTCTATGTTTCAATAGAGTTAGCTTAGACACGTGGTGGATCTTCAAACTAAGCCAACTACTATCAATGTTTCCTAGCTTGGACAAGTGGTGGAGTGTTTCTCTACTCCATGTTTCAATGGATCTTAGCTTGGACAAGTGTTGGACCTTAAAACAAAAACCCCATGTACAACATAGAATGGATTTTCTAGATTTCAATGGAGTTTAGATTTAACAAATGGTGGAGCTTGTCTTCATCCATGTTTCAATGAAACTAGCTTGGAAAAGTGGTGGACCTTGTAACAAACCCCCCCATGTACAACATATCATTGGTTTTCTAAGTGATGGGAAGGAATACCATTCAAGATATAAACTTATATCTTGGATAAGTAGTTGACTTTAAAACCAAATTCATCATAATACAATGAAATACAGGTTAGCTAATTCCTAAATCTTGAGACCAAACCTCCCATGCTATTAGAGATAATATATTGGATAAGTGGTGGACCTTCTATTATTTTCCCATGCCTAGTTTAGACTACCGGTACACTTTGCAGCTATAAAGGTTGGACGAGTTGTGGAGCCTTGTTTCTATCCATGTTTTAATGGATCCTAGCTTGGACAAGTGGTGGACCTTGGAAAAAAGCTTCCATGTACAACATATATGAGGTTTTTCATGTTTTAATGGAACCTATCTTGGACAAATGGTGAAGCTTGCTTCTCTCCATGTTGATTTTGGAACTACCTTAGACAAGTGGTGGAGCTTTGCTTTTCTACTCTTCATAATACAATGAAGTATAGGTTAGTTACATGGTGAATCTTAAGGCCAAACCTCCCATTTTACTAGAGATGATAGGTTGGACAAGTGGATCAACCTTCTATCATTTCCCCATGACTATATTGGACAATTAGTAGACCTAACATCTCTCTATGTTGTCTAGAGATAAGCTTGGACAAGTGATGGACCCTGCTTCTCTCTTCCCTTGGTTTACTAGTTTGAAGACTTAGTATATATACTTTCTTAGATCTAGCTTGAACAAGTGGTGGACCTTGTATCCACAATCTTAATTCATTACAAAAAAGTATATGAAAAAATAACATAGAAATCTTGGTTTGAAGGTCAAGCAATTAGGTTCCAAATGCACATAATAATATATTTTTCACCCATAATAAAAGAAAGTTAAATATGTTATCACCAAATTGACAAAGGTAACGTACTCCAAGAATTCTAGCTTTGAATCTTGTCAGATCTAAATCTTCATCAAGGCGACATGCATGTATACATCAACTTTCAAGCCATTCAAGAATACATGCATTTAGATTCCATAGTTTTGTTTTCAAAGTCTTTTAGGTTCTAAAACTCTTTCACGTAAAGTATGTAATGACAAAATTCTTGAAGCAAACATTTGTGCCCAAGAAAAAGATCCCTCTCACATATTTAAAGTCCATGAATTCTCTAATCCATACTTACAAGTTTTATTTTGACATCAAACATCAATTCTCTCATAGTTACAAATAAATGCAACCTCGATATGAATTGACAAAAAATGAATTTCTTTTACTATATGACCCAACATAGGTCCCAATCAAATAAAAAATGAGTCCCCAAAAAATTGGGTGCACTCTAGCAATACATCAGAGTCCCCTTACAATAGGATGCACTCCAATAGTACATGGAAGTCCCCTTAGAGTAGGGTGCACTCCATTCAAGTGTTCATAAAATTGACACACCTTTGTTTTTTTATAAAAAAATCTATATCAAATTATACAAATGTTGAAAGATACACACTAGAATAAAAAAAGCATCTTATGGCCATATTTATTCAATTCTTTCATGTTGACAAGTACACACCAAGGACATAATTTGTCTCAGAATCACTATACTGATTTACAATTGTGTTGTATGTATAGACTCTCTTATCACTTGCATACAACCATCCTACCAACCATGGAATTATGGTTCTCTGCAAGAAGTTTTGAAGTTGCTCGGAAGTTTGCCTCCACATCTTTGGAAATATAAGATATGTCCCTGGCATGTTCCACATCACCCTATATGGAGTGTCATCAAAAATTAAGGTATTGTTTGCATCCAAATCCTCAAATATCTTCCAAATATCACTCAAATTTTTGTGATAAACCCTTGTAAATCCTAACATAATATTTGGATTTTGGCAATTTTTGTTACTCATAAACACCTTGAACTTGGTATCCTACTCAGGAAAACATTTTTGTGTGATGCGTTGCACCCTTGTTAAGTTATAGCAACTCCATATCCATAGCTCAAAGTATTCAGCACAAAAATCCAAAAAACTTTGTGCGTCTGGTCGCACCACATGATAAACTTCATCTTTATCCTCCACAAGTCGCATGTGTTGAGCCCAAGATGGCATAGAATCTCCATGTTTCATTTCAATTGTCTTGAGAAGTAACCCCTCTAGATCCAAGATAAGTACTCTTTTGATGTCCTTGAAAGAAAGTGGTAGGTGATAAGGAGGTGATTCATTCCTTGGACAAGGTCTTGGAGGAGGTTGGATGGGTAATTCAATAGTTTTCTTCAATTTATGCCAGCATATAGCCAATCCATTTTTCTGTAATGGTTCTGAAATTAAAGAACAATAACACTTAATGCAAACACAACAATAGACATGAGTTTTACATTGTCTACCCTAAGGTTTTATTAGATACCAAAATCCATCTATGATCTACTCATTAATAGAAAGAAAGTCAAATTAAAATCCCGACTCTTTTTTATGCTACACTCTCTCTTAGTCTCAATACCATGGAGGTCAACTAGACTTAAGTCAACTAATAACTACTACTTGTTCTTAAAGGTATGCTTGAAGTGCATAAGGCTTAACCAATGCTCTAGTGTAGAATGGGTATTTAGGTCTCAAAGTCTACCACTTATCCAAGCAAAGATCCATTTAGATATGGAAACCCAATTTTTCTTAATATAATGATATAGAGTGGACAAGTGGTGAATCCTGAGACCAAACCACTCATGCTACTAGGGATAATAGGTTGGACAAGTGGTGGACCTTGAATGTAAACCCCCCATGTACAAAGTATCAGGGATTTTGGGTATTTCAATCGACTCTAGCATCTTTGAGACATGGTGGAGCTTACTTCTCTCCATGTTTCAATGGAGTCTATCTTGGATAAATGGTGGAGCATCATTCTCTCCATGTTTCAATGGAGCCTATCTTGGACAAGTGGTGGACGTTTGTTTCTCTCTATGTTTGAACAGATTTAGCTTGGACAAGTGGTGGACCTTGGAACAAAATCCCTATGTAAAACATATTATGGACATTACAAGTGGTGAGAAAAAATACCATTCAATATATAACCTTATAGGTTGGACAAGTGGTGGACCTTAACACCCAATTATTATTAATATAATGACATAGAGTGGACAAGTGGTGAATCTTGCGACCAAACCTACTAGGAAAAGTAGGTTGGACAAGTGGTGGACCTTGAATGCAAACCCCCCATGTACAAAATATCACTCATGCTACTAGGAATAATTTGGTATTAAGGTCCATGTTTCAATGGAGCCTAGCTTGGAAAAGTGGTGGACCTTTGTTTCTCTCTATGTTTCAATAGAATTAGCTTGGACAAGTGGTGAACCTTGGAACGAAACCCCCATGTAAAGCATGTCATGGGCATTACAAGTGGTGAGAAAAAATACCATTCAAGGTATAACCTTATAGGCTGGACAAGTGGTGAACCTTAGCACCCAATTCCTCTTATTATAATGACATAGACTGGAAAAGTGGTGAATTGTGAGACCAAACCTACTAGGGATAATAGGGTGGACAAATGGTTGACCTTGAATGTAAATCACCCATGTACAAAATATCATGGGTTTTGCGTATTTCAATGGAGCCTAGCATCTAGGAGACATGGTGGAGCTTACTTATGTCCATGTTTTAATGGAGCCTATCTAGGAGAAATGGTGGAGGTTCCTTCTCTCCATGTTTCAATGGAGTCTAGCTTGGACATGTCGTGGACCTTTGTTTCTCTCTATGTTTAAATATGGTTAGCTTGGACAAGTGGTGGATCTTGGAATGAAACTCCATGTAAAACATATCATGGGCATTTCAAGTGGCGAGAAAGGATACCATTTAATATATAACCTTATAGGTTGGACAAGTGGTAAACCTTAACACAATATAATGACATAGAGTGTACAAGTGGTGAATCTTGAAACCAAACCACTCATGCTACTAGGGATAATAGGTTAAACAAGTGGTGGGCCTTGAAATAAAACCCCCTAGAGTGTTTCAATGGAGCCTAGCTTGGAAACATGGTAAAGCTTGCTTCTCTCCATGTTTCAATGCAGCCTATCTTGGATAAATGGTGGAGCATCATTCTCTCCATGTTTCAATGGAGCCTAGCTTGGACAAGTGGTGGACCTTTATTTCTCTCTATGTTTGACTAGAGTTATCTTGGAAAAGTGGTGGACCTTGGAACAAAACCCCATGTAAAACATATCATGGGCATTACAAGTGGTGAGAAAAAATACCATTTAATATATAACCTTATAGGTTGGACAAGTGGTGGACCTTAACACCCAATTATTCTTAATATAATGACATAGAGTGGATAAGTGGTGAACTTGGGACCAAACCTACTAGGGAAATAGGTTCGACAAGTGGTGGACCTTGAATGTAAACCCCCCATGTACAAAATATCACTCATGCTACTAGAAATAATTTGGTATTAAGGTCCATGTTTCAATGCAGCTTAGCTTGGAAAAGTGGTGGACCTTTGTTTCTCTCTATGTTTCAATAGATTTAGCTTGGACAAGTGGTGGACCTTGGAACAAAACCCCCATGTAAATCATGTCATGGGCATTACAAGTGGTGAGAAAAAATACCATTCAAGCTATAACATTATAGGTTGGACAAGTGGTGGACCTTAACACCCAATTCCTCTTAATATAATGACATAGAGTGGACAAGTGGTGAATCATGAGACCAAACCTACTAGGGATAATAGGTTGGACAAGTGGTGAACCTTGAATGTAAACCCCCATGTACAAAATATTATGGGTATTGGGTATTTCAATGGAGCCTAGCAACTTGGAGACATGGTGGAGCTTATTTCTCTCCATGTTTCAATGGAGCCTATCTAGGAGAAACAGTGGAGGTTCCTTCTCTCCATGTTTCAATGAGCCTAGCTTGGACAAGTGTTGGACCTTTCTTTCTCTATATGTTTTAATAGAGTTAGCTTGGACAAGTGGTGGACCTTGGAATAAAACCCCCATGTAAAACATATCATGGGCATTTCAAGTGGTGAGAAAGGATACCATTTAAAATATAACCTTATAGGTTGGACAAGTGGTGGACCTTAACACATAGTTCTTCTTAATATAATGACATAGAGTGTACAAGTGGTGAATCTTGAGACCAAACCACTCGTGCTACTAGGGATAATAGGTTGGACAAGTGGTGGACCTTGAATGTAAACCCCTCATGTACAAAATTATGGGTTTAGGGTATTTCAATGGAGCCTAGCTTGGAGACATGGTGGAGATTGCTTCTCTCAATGTTTCAATGGAACCTATCTTGGAGAAATGGTGGATCATCCTTCTCTCCATGTTTCAATGGAGCCTATCTTGGACAAGTGGTGGACCTTTGCTTCTCTCTATGTTTCAATAGAGTTAGCTTGGACAAGTGGTGGGTCTTGGAACAAAACCCCTTTGTAAAACATAGCATGGACATTACAAGTGATGAGGAAAAATATCATTCAAGATATAACCTTATAGGTTGGAAAAGTGGTGATGGACCTTGACAAGTGGTGAAGGATACCATTTAAGATATACCCTTATAGGTTGGACAAGTGGTGGACCTTAACACCCAGTTATTCTTAATATAATGACATAGAGTGGATAAGTGGTGAATCTTAAGACCAAATCACTCATGCTACTAGGTATAATACGTTAGAGAAGTGGTAGACCTTGAATGTAAACACCCCATGTACAAAATATCATGGTTTTAGGGTGTTTCAATGGAGCCTAGAATCTTGGAGACATGGTAGATCTTGATTCTTTCCATGTTTGAATGGCACCTATCTTGGAAAAATGATGGAGGTTACTTCTCTCCATGCTTCTAATGGAGCCTAGCTTTGACAAGTGGTGAACCTTTGCTTCTCTCTATGTTTGAATAGAGTTAGCTTGGACAAGTGGTGGACCTTTGCTTCTCTCTATGTTTGAATAGAGTTAGCTTGGACAAGTGGTGGACCTTGGAATGAAACCCCCATGTAAAACATATCATGGGCATTTCAAGTGGTGAGAAAGGATACCATTTAAGATATAACCTTATAGGTTGGACAAGTGGTGGACCTTAATACATAGTTCTTCCTAATATAATGACATAGAGTGTACAAGTGGTGTATCTTGAGACCAAACCACTCGTGCTACTAGGGATAATAGGTTAGACGAAAGTGGTGGGACCTTGAAATAAAACCCCCATGTACAAAATAAAATGGGTTTTAGGGCATTTAAATGGATCCTAGCTCGGAGACATGGTGGAGCTTTCTTCTCTCCATGTTTCAATGAAGCCTATCTTGGAGAAATGGTGGAGCATCCTTCTCTCCATGTTTCAATATAGCTTAGCTTGGACAAGTGGTGGATCTTTGGTTCTCTCTATGTTTCAATAGAGTTAGCTTGGACAAGTGGTGGACATTGAAACAAAACTCCCATGTAAAACATATCATGGGTAGTTCAAGTTGTGTGAGAAAAAAACCATTTAAAATATAACCTTATAGGTTGGACAAGTGGTGGACCTTAACACCCAATCCTTTTTAATACAATGACATAGAGTGGACAAGTGGTGAATCTTGAGACCAAAGCTGTCAAGCTACTAGGGATACTAGGTTGGACAAGTGGTGGATCTTGAATGTACATCCCCTATGTACAAAATATCATGGGTTTAAGGTGTTTCATGGAGTCTAGTAGAGACATGGTGGACAAAATATCATAGTTTGGGAGTCGGAGTCTAGTATTGGAGACATGGTGGACCTTGCTTCGCTCCATGTTTCAAGTGGTGGACCTTCAATTATTTTCCCATACTATTTAGACAAACCATACACTTTGCAACTCTAAAGGTTGGACGAGTGGTGGAGCTTTGTTTATTTCCATGTTTTAATGGATCCTAGCTTGGACAAGTGGTGGACCTTGGAAAAAAGTCCCCCCTGTACAACATAGCTAAGTTTTTTCATGTTTTAATGGAAGAGAGATTTGACAAATGGTGGAGCTTGCTTATCTCCATGTGGATTTTAGAACTAGCTTGGACAAGTGGTGGAGCTTTGCTTTTTACTCTTCATAATACAATGATGTATAGGTTGGTTACATGGTGAATCTTAAGGCCAAACCTCCCATCTTACTAGAGATGATAGGTTGGACAAGTGTTCAACCTTCTATCATTTCTCCATGCCTATAATTAGACAATTAGTAGAACTAGCATCTTTCTATGTTGTCTAGAGCTGAGCTTGGACAATAGTGGACCTTGCTACTCTCTTCCCTTGGTTTATTAGTTTGAAGACTCATTATATATACTTGCTTAGATCTATATAATTACTCATTAGTTAGGTTACAAGTAGGTATGTAATTTGTTAGCCTCAAGGGACTTTGAATATTGAATAGTAAGAAAGTCAAGTGCTGGTTTGAAGATCTTTTGCTTATCTAAACTAGACTCTAACTCAATAATAAGTCTCTTAAGTTCCACGAATTGTCCTATCTAGGCTCCAAAAGAGTCTTAATTGTTTGTGCTAGATTCTAACTTCCTTGATGGGGTAGAATCCTAGAAAAATGAGGCACTATAAGTTTTACCTTAGCTCAAATGGATTTTTACTTAAACTAAACTGCAATTTGGCACTCTAGTATCTTTGTCTTGATGGAGTTTAACACTAGATACATAGTAGTGATATTTAAGCTTCATGTCTCTTCACTTGATCGAGATATGAGACCATATTTCAAGGTCACCACTTGTCTTACCTAAAGACCAATGTGAGACATGGGAGCAAGAAAGCCATCCGATATTGTTTTAAGGACTATTACATAGACAATCAATAACTTAAGTAAAGCAAAAAGACTTGGATCTTTCACAATTAATAACTTAAGTAAAGCCAAAAAGACTTGGATCTTTGACAGTTTTTTTCAAACTAAAAAAGCACAATCTCATGCTAACAAAACTATAAATCACAATTGAAAGTTTTGAACGAGAAAAAGATCAGCAATCTTATAAGAAGGATACTTTTCATTTCATTTGATGATTACAAACTAAAAGAAAGTCTCTCAAGAAATTGATAAATAAAAAATGTAGGTGACTGCTTCATTATTTTGAGCAAACATATCAAAATCTCTATTGATTGAGCTCCATCTAGTAGTATCCTTTGTAAGATCCTGCACTGTTCTTTGTGGATCACATTCAAACCCCATGGCAATTTTGGCTAGAGGCTTTGAACATTGCCTCAACGTTTGGATTGTCGGGTCTAAACAATTTTTGAGTTTGATCGGTGTAGCAAACATCTTGCGACCAAATTGCAAAGAAAGGCAATGTATCCTCAGCTAAGTTGTTTAGTGCTACAAGGATTTGATACACATTATATTCCTAGTAGCTATCGACCAAATTGCAACATTAACCTCTGTAAAATAGTCTTCAGAATTGGATGCAACCTGGCCTGAGTATAATATATCTTTTTGAATCCATTTGCATTGAGTTTTGGTGTGAGGATGGTTGAGGGGAACGTTTCAACAATAGACCATTTAAATCCAATATAATTGTAAGCATGGATTTCTCAACATCTACGCTACATGACGTAGTACCAATTGGCAATAGCTCGTGAGTGGACTTTTCAGTCTCTTTTGATGTATGTTGCATTTTTGAAGCATCGATTTCTTGGTTCTCATTATTGGAAGCTTGCTCAAGTTGCACAACACTAGACTCTAGTATAGAAATATCATCCATCTTGGGCACTTTAGAAACCATAGAATCTATGGATTCTATAGTTGTTGACTGAACCATAGGAGCATTATCCATCCCAGTTTGTGAATCTAAGAAAACACACACACAAATGGTATCTCAAAACCACTAGAATTTTATTCACCATATTTATATGTAGAACTCCTAGTAAGAAATTTATTTAAGGTAAAGTCGTTGTTAGAATCCTTGCAACCATTTTCAGCATTCGTACACCAAACACCACTTGTCTAAAATACAATCTACTAACTCAACATTTTCCATCCTACACTTTATTAAAGATGAGTACTTAAAGTGAAAACTAAAAGCCACCTTGTTGAGGAAACATGGATACAAGGTCCACCAAATGTCCAACCTAGACTACAAGCAAACAATTAGAGATTTGGCTTAGATTTGGATTCAAAGGCCACCACTTATTCAAGTAAGATAACTCCACTTGTTTAAGACAGTAATGTTTGAAGCCCCACCACTTGTCCAACCTAGACATTGATTAAATTTTGGTAAGATTTATCACAAATCTAGAGTAGAATCAAGATTCTATGGCCAAGGTAGTCAAATAAGTTAGACAACACACAAAGCATAAGAGCACTTTAGATTCTCGTTGAGCATAAACTAAACAATAATCAAATGTTATATTCACTTGAGATTTCATCCATGAAAAATGAAAATGATGCATGTACTTGAGATTTCCATCCATGTACAATACTTTACAATGTCAAGTAAAGTTATAGTCAGCAAACAACTCTTCTCCTGCTTCAACTTGACAAATAGTCTCAATGCATACATGGCCATATTCTTCTGACTTGATGTGTGAAGAGGTGCATTTATGCCAAGGTGGCAAATTTGGATCAAATGTATAGCGTACGTTGGGACAGACATTTGTACTGTGAGAAACTATTTATATAGCCCGACACGTTTCCTTCTTCTACACAACCAATAATGTATGATTGATCTTCCTCTTCTTCTATGTTTGGATCCTCTAGAAGAGAATATTTATAAGCTCTTGGAAAAATTTTGCATATCTTTTTCCAGTCTTGAAATCTATACTTATGCCCTCCATAGTTTAGAATAGTCAAACCACTTTCCAGGGTAGTATGCACAAATAGCCCATAACCAGCTCCTTCAATACATGAAAGTCGCACTTCAAAATCCACACCGTTAATATGGAAAATTACATCTTTGGGAATAGGAAAAGTTGGTGTCCCAAAGGATCTTCATGCCAATCATAGTGTGAAATACATCTAGTTTTTATATCACTTAACTCCTTTGTGTCTGCAAAAAGAAGAAAATATTATGCATAAAATAATGACAATATCAAAGAAAGATATCATTATTTTATAGTCCAATAGGTCTATTGTATGGAAGACTTAGAGTGCCTCTTACATGGTGCCTCCAAGGTTTCCAAAAAATAAAATCATTGGAAAAAAAAGGCCACTGTGTCTCCAATCTATTGCCCATTTGAAGCATAGAGAGAACCAAGGTCCACCACTTGTCCAAGCTAGACATGGAGCATTGACACAAGATCCAACACTTATCCAAGAACCCTATAGTATATGTGGTAACATGGGATGCATTGATGCAACAAAAGTAGTCTAGCCTCCTCATCCATCTCTTTTTTCTTGTAGCCTAGAGGGATTAGTTTCAAGGTCTATCACTAGTCAAAAACTACACATAGAACATTGATACAAGGTTCCACCACATGTGAAACCTATCATTCTAGTAGCATGGATGGTTTGATATCAAGGTTCATCGCGTGTCCTACCTATACTCTATTGTAGCATATAGATTCTGGTTTGGTGGTACTACACTTGTCCAAACTTGGCTTGTTGTTGATATCTGGAGGTAATCAAGGGTCCTCCACTTGTCCAAGTTAGGCATATAAAACAATTGCAAGGTCCACCATGTGTACAACATATGATTGATTATAGCATGCATGGTCTTATTTCATGGGCAACCATCTTCTCTCCAACATGTGTCCAACCTCGGGCTCCATTGAAGCATGGAGAGAAGCAAGGTCCACCACTTATCAAAGCTATTATTTTCTCCCAGTGCTTTCAAAACCCATAATACGTTGTACATGGGGGGGGGGGATTCTTGTTTCAAGGTCCACACTTGGCTAAGATTGGATCCATTGAAACATAAAGAGAAGCAAGCTCTACCATTTGTCCAAGCTAGGGCCATTGAAACATGAAAAACCCATAATATGTTGTATACGGGGGGGTTTTTTCACGGTCTACCACTTGTCTAAGCTATGGTCCATTTGGAACATGGAGAGAAGCAAAGCTCCACCACTTTTCTAAGCTAGGATTCCATTGAAAACATGGAGAGAAGCAAGCTCCATTGTTTGTCTAAGCTAGGCTCCATTGGGAACATGGAGAAAACAAGCTCCACCACTTGCCTATTTTTGCATAGAGATTCTGGTTTGAAGGTCCACCACTTGTCTCCCACCACTTGTCCAACCTTGCCTTCATGTATGGAGATAATCAAAGAGTGCAATGCTTCTCTAAGCTAGGGACATAAAAGAGTCAAGGTCCACTACATATACGATCTATGATGGGTTGTAGCATGGTTGTTTCATTTTAAGGTTGACCACTTCTCCAGCTCCGCTTGTCCAACCTCAGATCCATTGAAGAATGGAGAATAAAGGTGTACCAACTCTCCAAAATAGGCAGGACAATCTCTATAAAACCCATGAATTGTTAATATATGCTATGCTGTGGAGTTTTGTTTGAAGTTCCACTCCTTATCAAGCTACAATCCATTGAAGCATGGAACTAAGTAAGATATATCTCTAGTCCAAGATAGGATCCATTGAAACATAGAGAGAAATCAAGGTCCACCACTTGTCCAAGCTATGCATGGGTAATTGATATAAGGACCACTACGTTTTCACCTATACTATGCTCTATCATGGATGGTTTCATATCCCACCAATTTTCCAACCTATTTAGTAGGTTGTATTATGGGGGTTTGGTTTCAAGGTACTTCACTTGTCTAAGGTGGGTTCCATTGAACCATGGAGAGAAACAATGTCTACCACTTGTCCGAAATATGCTCCTTTAAAACATAAAAACAAGGTCCACCACTTGTCCAAGCTAAAGTTTCTCTCCATTGAAGCATGGAGAGAAACAAGGTCTACCACCTGTCCAAAATATGCTCCATTGAAACATAAAAGCAAGGTCCACCACTTGTCCAAGCTAATATAACAAATGGGTGTTGGTTACAAGGTGTACCACACTTGTCTAAACTAGTCTTCATGCAAGGTCTACCACATGTCCAAGCTATATGAGCTTGTTTTGAAGGTCTACCACACCTCTTGAAATTAGGATCCATGTAAGGTCCACCTTTTGTCAAGCTATGCATTTAATGAGTACTAAAACTAAGTAAATTGCAGTACTTAAATACCTTTCCAAGCTCATTAAGATTTTGGTCTCTAAGGCCACCACCACATGTCTAATCTATGCTCTAATTGATTACTTATGCTATTTTCTCAAAGTCCAAACATAAGCTCCCTTCTAGCAAGGTTAGTTTAAATTTAGGCTCCAACACCTGTCTAAGCTAGGTTCAATTTATGAAGCATCACCATTTAACCATGCTACGATCTAATGTATCATATCAAGGGGGTATTGATAAAAGGTCCAAAACTTATTGAGTTCAAGCTCTTAAGTAATTAAGTCTTTGTGAGTATTAAATGTTATAGTTTTAGTCTACAGATCCACCATTCAAAAACTCAAGTAATTTACTATTTACATTCAAACCTTGAATGCTTGAGATAAAAAATACAAACTCAATCAATACTATATAAAGCAAAATCTAACATTAAGAGTATCAAATCAGTAACAAGAAACACTAACATGCACAAGAAACTCAAAACATACGTGTCTCCATTTCCAAAAAGTCCTCCATTGACAGAGGATGTGTTGTTGTGTTGTTCTTCTTCTCTTTGTGGAGAGCACTCCTCTGTAACAGGCACAATGTCGCCTGATTGCGAAGTGGATTGTTGAAGTCCAGCCCATTTTTCTATATCTTCATGAGACTTAACAAAGTCTAGCAGCATGGTCTCCACGCTTTTTGCCTCCTCCACACTATCAATTAAGCAGATAACTTCTTTTTTCTGTTGTATTCCTTCTTGTGCAACCAAGGAGCCATCACCAAAAACATCAACAAGCTTGCGGTCTTCAAAACAATATGTACGAATGTAGTGCTTGACCAAAGCTCTTTTTTTGGCCTCCAAATATTGCAAATCTGACATATCGTTATCCCAACGTTTTTTGTCATATCTAAAAACACATAAGCCAATAGGCACTTTATTATTGAAGTGGCGCATCAAGTAGAGATTGCCTTCCATTTGTAGGCTCACCACATAGATTGACCATGGCAAATCTCTAGGCTCAGTTTTCTCCATTGCGTGTATTTTATTGCTCCATCTGGAAAAGCCATTTTCTTTGTTCCACGCGTCAAACTAGATTTGATCATTCCTCGCATAATTAAAATTTTTTTATAAACAACATCATTGATGTTATACTTTTTGACCACCTCCTCCCAGTCTTTACATGGTGAAGACTCATTCAAATTGTTGAAGCCTTCAAGAAGTGCATCTTGAATCAATTTGTCTTGCTTCAACTGCTTGATTCGATCATACATGTCAGTTGCATCACCATCCTTTGCACTCTTTTGACACTAAAATCTTCTCATCTCTAATCTCTTCTTGAATAGTCTTTACCTCTGATTCCTCAAGGCCACAAAGGTATCTAAATACAGTTGTTGGGGGTTTCTTATTCTCCTCTTCTAGCTTTTTCAATGATTTCTATCCAGCAATCATAAACTAAATCAGAGTACGTGACCATGTGTGCCTGTTTAGCAATCAACTTGCTGTTGCACTCATTCTTGCCAATCAAAGAAAAGCCTAAAAAGAAATAGAGAAATAATTAAACTATTGAGCAAGATTTGTTAATTAAACACTATCAAAAAGACAAAGAAAATAACTTACATCCCATCCGGCACGAGATGCATGTCCCTCTACAATTCCACTTGCTGCCTTTGGTGGTCGTCCTGAGAAGATCCATTGACTCCGTAAATGTCTCAATATTTGGCTGTAAGATTGCTTGACATACAATGCCTGAGCCTCCTCATTTGCAATGGCAGATATAGCAGTTTGCAAACAAATGGAGGAGCATTCACAACAATGCGAGCCTTTCTAAATTGTACACGCTAATCAGTCTTTCAAATACCTCCTTGTTGTTTTGTTCATTGTGAAGCAAAAATTTTGCAGCATAGATTGAATGCTTCCCATCAAGAATCCAATAATGATAATCTTTAATTTTTTGCTCCTCTACCTCTTCTACTGCCAAAGGAGTCCCCTTCTTTGATTTTGCATTTCGAACAGGCATCAAATATGCACATGCTGCAGGCTTGGTCGTACTCCGTGAAAATCCATATAACACACTTTCAGCGTGTTTTTTATCCATAATATGTGCATTATAGTGATCAGGAGCAAGCCAACAATTTTGAATAGGGATATCAAATTCCCTATATTGGAAAGGAAAATAATTTATGTACTTATTCATTCCACCTGTATCTTTTTCTTGTCCTTTCATGGCCTCAGCCTCTAAAACATCTGGATCCACAATTCTCCTCTTTGACATTGAACCCTCTGTTGATGAGGATGCCAAAGATGCCTTGTCTACATCCAAAATGGAACTAGTTTGCTTAGCTGCTACTTTTTGCACTTTTGCTTGCTTCTTTGTGGATGGTGGTCGTGAAGCTTTCACCTTTTTTCGTTGTAGTGTGGCAATGATGGAGCTTTGAAGTTGATCTGCTGTGATGTTTGGATTTGATTCTGCAAACTTCCATCCTCGAGAAAACATTGTCTCGTCTTTGTTTCTAGACATGCGCTCCAATGCATATGCTCCTGGAGATAGTTGAAATTCTAGATTCATTGGAACTAGAATGTCAATGCATTCCACCTCCGGATGACTATCAACTACAGAGACAGATGCTTCCACAACTTGTCCAACATCTTCAAACAAGCTCTCATTCTCCTTTTTGGAAATAAATAGATGCACCTTATGAAATTGTGCACCCTCTATACCATGTATGTCCAAATACCATTTCCTAACATCATTGCAAGTATAGTCAACTGAGACAGCAACCCTTGCAACCTGTTTTTTTGGAGCCATCTTTCCTGAAACAAAAAAAACCAAATGTTATTTTAGCATATACTTTTTTGTAATGAATTAAGTTTGTGTGAATACAAGGTCCACCACTTGTTCAAGTTAGATCTAAGCAAGTATACATAGTAATCTTTTAAGCTAGTAAACTAAGGTAAGGGAGAAGTAAGGTCCACCACTTGTCCAAGCTCAGCTCTAGACAACATGGAGAGATTCGAGGTCTACTAATTGTCTAATATAGGCTAGCTATATTGAAACATAGAGAGAAGCAAAGGTCCACCACTTATCCAACCTAGGGTCCATTGAAACATGGAGAGAAGGATGCTCCACCATTTGTCCAAAATAGGCTCCATTGAAACATGAAGAGAAGCAATATGCACCATGTCTTCGAGATGCTAGGCTCCATTGAAATACCTTAAACCCACGATATTTTGTATATCTGGGGTTTAAATTCAAGGTCCACCACTTGTCCAACCTATTCTCCCTAGTAGCATGAGTGGTTTGGTCTCAAGATTCCCCACTTTTCCACTCTATGTCATTATATTAAGAAGATCTGGGTGTTAAGGTCCACCACTTGTCCAACCTATAAGGCTATATCTAAAATGGTATTATTTACCACCACTTGGAATGCACATGATAGGTTTTACATAGAGGTCTGGTTCCAAGGTCCACCACTTGTCCAAGCTAACTCTATTGAAACATAGAGAGAATCAAAGGTCCACCACTTGTCCAAGCTAGGCTCCATTGAAACATAGAGAGAAGGATGCTCCACCATTTGTCCAAGCCAGGTTCGATTGAAACATGAAGAAAAGCAAGCTGCACCATGTCTCCAAAATGCTAGGCTCCATTGAAATATCTTAAACCCATGATATTTCGTACATGGGGGGTTTACATTCAAGGTCCACCACTTGTCCAACCTATTATCACTAGTAGCATGAGTGGTTTGGTCTCAAGATTCACCACTTCTCCACTCTATGTCATTATATTAAGAAGATCTGGGTGTTAAGGTCCACCACTTGTCCAACCTATAAGGCTATATCTTAAAGGGTATTCTTTCTGACCACTTGGAATGACCATGATAGGTTTTACATGGGGGTTTGGTTCCAAGGTCCACCACTTGTCCAAGATAACTCTATTGAAACATAGAGAGAAGCAAAGGTCCACCACTTGTCCAAGCTAGGGTCCATTGAAACATGGAGAGAAGGATGCTCCACCATTTGTCCAAGATAGGCTCCATTGAAACATGAAGAGAAGCAAGCTGCACCATGTCTCCAAGATGCTAAGATCCATTGAAATACCTTACACCCACGATATTTTGTACATGGGGAGTTTACATCCAAGGTCCACCACTTGTCCAACCTAATATCTCTAGTAGCATGAGTGGTTTGGTCTCAAGATTCACCACTTTTCCACTCTATGTCATTACGTTAAGAAGATCTGTGTGTTAAGGTCGACCACTTGTCCAACCTATAAGGGTATATCTTAAAGGGTATTATTTATCACCACTTGAAATGTCCATGATATGTTTTACATGGGGGTTTGGTTCCAAGGTCCACCACTTGTCCAAGCTAACTCTATTGAAACATAGAGAGAAACAAAGGTCCACCACTTGTCCAATCTAGGCTCCATTGAAACATGGAGAGAAGGATGCTCTATCATTTGTCTAAGCTAACTCTATTGAAACATGGGGGGTTTACATTCAAGTTCCACCACTTGTCCAACCTATTAACGCTAGTAGCATGAGTGGTTTGTTCTCAAGATTCACCACTTTTTCACTCTATGTCATTATATTAAGAATATCTGGGTGTTAAGGTCCACCACTTGTCCAACCTATAAGGCTATATCTTAAGGGTTATTCTTTCTCACCACTCGGAGTGACCATGATAGGTTTTACATGGGGGTTTGGTTCCAAGGTCCACCACTTGTCCAAGATAACTCTATTGAAACATAGAGAGAAGCAAAGGTCCACCACTTGTCCAAGCTAGGGTCCATTGAAACATGGAGAGAAGGATGCTCCACCATTTGTCCAAGATACGCTCCATTGAAACATGAAGAGAAGCAAGCTACACCATGTCTCCAAGATGCTAATCTCCATTGAAATACCTTAAACCCATGATATTTCGTACATGGGGGGTTTACATTCAAGGTCCACCACTTGTACAATCTATTATCTCTAGTAGCATGAGTGGTTTGGTCTCAAGATTCACCACTTTTCCACTCTATGTCATTATATTAAGAATATCTGGGTGCTAAGGTCCACCACTTGTCCAACCTATAAGGCTATATCTTAAACTTTATTCTTTCTCACCACTTGGAGTTACCATGATAGGTTTTACATGGGAGTTTGGTTACAAGGCCCACCACTTGTCCAAGCTAAATCTATTGAAACATAGAGAGAAGCAAAGGTCCACCACTTGTCCAAGGTAGGCTCCATTGAAACATGGAGAGAAGGATGCTCCACCATTTGTCAAAGATAGGCTCCAATGAAACATGAAGAGAAGCAAGCTGCACCATGTCTCCAAGATGCTAGGCTCCATTGAAATACCTTAAACCCATGATATTTCGTACATGGGGGGTATACATTCAAGGTCCACCACATGTCCAACCTATTATCCTTAGTAGCATGAGTGGTTTGGTCTCAAGATTCACCACTTTTCCACTCTATGTCGTTATATTAAGAAGATGTAGGTTTTAAGGTCGACTACTTGTCCAACCTATAACGCTAGATCTTCAAGGGTATTATTTCTCACCACTTGGAATGACCATGATATGTTTTACATGGGGGTTTGGTTCCAAGGTCCACCACTTGTCCAAGCTAACTCTATGGAAACATAGAGAGAAGCAAAGGTCCACCACTTGGCCAAGCTAGGATCCATTGAGACATTCAAAGAAGGATGATCCCCCATTGGTGGAAGATAGGCTCCATCGAAACATGAAGAGAAGCAAGATGCACCATGTCTCCAAGATTCTAGGCTTCATCGAAATACCTTAAACCCATGATATTTTGTACATGGGGGGTTTACATTCAAGGGCCACCACTTGTCCAAGCTATAATCGCTAGTAGAATGAGTGGTTTTGTCTCAAGATTCACCACTTTTCCACTCTATGTCATTATATTAAGAATATGTGAGTGTTAAGGTCCACCACTTGTCCAACCTATAAGTTTATATCTTAAAGGTTATTCTTTCTTACCACTTTGAGTGACCATGATAGGTTTTATATGGGGGTTTGGTTCCAAGCTCCACCACTTGTCCAAGCTAACTCTATTGAAACAGAGAGAGGAGCAAAGGTCCACCACTTGTCCAAGCTAGGCTCCATTGAAACATGGAGAGAAGGATGCTCCACCATTTGTCCAAGATAGGCTCCATTGAAACATGACAAGAATCAAGATGCACCATGTCTCCAAGATGCTAGGCTCCAGCGAAAAACATTAAACCCACGATATGTCGTAGATGAGGGGTTTACATTCAAGGTCCAACACTTGTCCAAGCTATTATTGGTAGTAGCTTGAGTGGTTTGGTCTCAAGATTCACCACTTTTCCACTCTATGCCATTATATTAAGAATATGTGGGTGTTAAGGTCCACCACTTGTCCAACCTATAAGGCTACATCTTAAAGGTTATTCTTTCGTACCACTTGGAGTGACCATGATAGGTTTTACATGGGGGTTTGGTTCCAAGGTCCACCACTTGTCCAAGCTAACTGTATTGAATCATAGAGAGAAGCAAAGGTCCACCACTTGTCCAAGCTAGGCTCCATTGAAACATGGAGAGAAGGATGCTCCACCATTTGTCGAAGCTAACTCTATTCAAACATGGGAGGTTTACGTTCAAGGTCCACCACTTTTAAAAGCTATTACCGCTAGTAGCATGAGTGGTTTTGTCTCAAGATTCACCACTTTTCACTCTATGTCATTATGCTAAGAATATTTGGGTGTTAAGGTCCACCACTTGTCCAACCTATAAGACTATATCTTAAAGGTTATTCTTTCTCACGACTTGGAGTGACCATTATAGGTTTTACATTGAGGTTTGGTTTCAAGGTCCAACACTTGTTCAAGCTAACTCTATTGAAACATAGAGAGAAGCAAAGGTCCACCACTTGTCCAAGCTAGGGTCAATTGAAACATGGAGAGAAGGATGCTCCACCATTTGACCAAGATAGGCTCCATTGAAACATGAAGAGAAGCAAGGTGCATCATGTCTCCAAGATGCTAGGGTCCATCTAAATACCTTAAACCCACCATATTTCGTAGATGGGGGGTTTACATTCAAGGTCCACGACTTGTCCAACCTATAAGTCTATATCTTAAAGGTTTTTCTTTCTTACCACTTGGAGTGACCATGATAGGTTTTATATGGGGGTTTGGTTCCAAGCTCGACCACTTGTCCAAGCTAAATCTAGTGAAACAGAGAGAGAAGCAAAGGTCCACCACTTGTCCAAGCTAGGCTCCATTGAAACATGGAGAGAAGGATGCTCCACCATCCGTCCAATATAGGCTCCATTGAAACATGACGAGAAGCAAGCTGCACCATGTCTCCAAGATGCTAGGCTCCATCGAAAAACATTAAACCCATGATATGTCGTAGATGAGGGGTTTGCATTCAAGGTCCAACAATTGTCCAAGCTAATATTGGTAGTAGCCTGAGTGGTTTGGTCTCAAGATTCACCACTTTTCGACTCTATGTCATTATATTAAGAATATGTGGGTGTTAAGATCCAGCACTTGTACAACCTATAAGGCTACATCTTAAAAGTTATTCTTCCTTACCACTTGGAGTGACCATGATAGGTTTTACATGGGGGTTTGGTTTCAAGTTCCACCACTTGTCCAAGCTAACTCTATTGAATTATAGAGAGAATCAAAGGTCCACCACTTGTCTAAGCTAGGCTCCATTGAAACATGGATAGAAGGATGCTCCATCATTTCTCGAAGCTAACTCTATTGAAAAATGGGGGGTTTACGTTCAAGGTCCGCCACTTGTCCAAGCTATTACTGCTAGTAGCATGAGTGGTTTTGTCTCAAGATTCACCACTTTATCATTATATTAAAGATATATGGGTGTTAAGGTCCACCACTTGTCCAACCTATAAGGCTATATCTTGAAGGTAATTCTTTCTCACGACTTGGAGTGACCATGATAGGTTTTACATTGGGGTTTGGTTCCAAGGTCCACCACTTGTACAAGCTAACTCTATTGAAACATAGAGAGAAGAAAAGGTCCACCACTTGTGCAACCTAGGGTCCATTGAAACATGGAGAGAAGGATGCTCCAACATTTGTCCAAGATAGGCTCGATTGAAACATGAAGAGAAGCAAGGTGCACCATGTCTCCAAGATGCTAGGCTCCATCTAAATAACTTAAACCCACGATATTTCATAGATGGGGGGTTTACATTCAAGGTCCACCACTTGTCCAACCTATTATTGCTAGTAGCATGAGTAGTTTGCTCTCAAGATTCACCACTTTTCCACTCTATGCCATTATATTAAGAATATCTGGGTGTTAAGGTCCACCACTTGTCCAACCTATAAGGATATATCATTAAGGTTATTCTTTCTCACTACTTGGAGTGAACATGATAGGTTTTACATGGGGGCTTGGTTCCAAGGTCCACCACTTGTCCAAACTAACTCTATTGAAATCTAGAGAGAAACAAAGGTCCACTACTTGTCCAAGCTAGGCTCCATTGAAAGATGGAGAGAACGATGCTCCACCATTTGTCGAAGCTAAGTCTATTGAAACATGGGGGGTTTACGTTCAAGTTCCACCACTTGTCCTAGCTATTATCACTAGTAGCATGAGTGGTTTGTTCTCAAGATTCACCACTTTTCCACTCTATGTCATTATATTAAGAATATTTGGGTGTTAAGGTCCACCACTTGTCGAACCTATAAGGCTATATTTTAAAGGTTATTCTTTCTCAGCACTTGGAGTGACCATGATAGGTTTTACATGGGGGTTTGAGTTCCAAGGTCCACCACTTGTCCAAGCAAACTCTATTGAATCATAGAGAGAAGCAAAGGTCTACCACTTGTCCAAGCTAGGGTCCATTGAAACATGGAGAGAAGGATGCTCCACCATTTTTCCAAGATAGGCTCCATGAAAAAATGAAGAGAAGCAAGCTGCACCATGTCTCCAAGATGCTAGGCTTCATCGAAAATACCTTAAAACCAAGATATTTTGTACATGGGGGGTTTACATTCAAGGGCCGATACTTGTCCAAGCTATTATCGCTAGTAGCATAAGTGGCTTTGTCTCAAGATTCACCACTTTTCCACTCTATGTCATTATATTAAGAATATGTGGGTGTTAAGGTCCACCACTTGTCCAACCTATAAGTCTATATCTTAAAGGTTATTCTTTCTTACCACTTGGAGTAACCATGATAGGTTTTACATGGGGGTTTGGTTCCAAGCTCCACCACTTGTACAAGCTAACTCTATTGAAACAGAGAGAGAAGAAAAGGTCCACCACTTGTCCAAGCTAAGCTCCATTGAAACATGGAGAGAAGGATGCTCCACCATTTGTCCAAGATAGGCTCCATTGAAACATGACGAGAAGCAAGCTGCACCATGTCTCCAAGATGCTAGGCTCCATCGAAAAACATTAAACTCACGATATGTCGTAGATGAGGGGTTTACATTCAAGGTCCAACACCTGTCCAAGCTATTATTGGTAGTAGCCTGATTGGTTTGGTCTCAAGATTCACCACTTTTCCACTCTATGTCATTATATAAAGAATATGTGGGTGTTAAGGTCCACCACTTGTCCAACCTATAAGGCTACATCTTAAAGGTTATTCTTTCTTACCACTTGGAGTGACCATGATAGGTTTTACATGGGGGTTTGGTTCCAAGGTCCACCACTTGTCCAAGCTAACTCTATTGAAACATAGAGAGAAACAAAGGTCCACCACTTGTCCAAGCCAAGCTCCATTGAAACATGGAGAGAAGGATGGTCCACCATTTGTTCAAGATAGGCTCCATTGAAACATGACGAGAAGCAAGCTGCACCATGTCTCCAAGATACTAGGCTCCATCGACATACATTAAACCCACAATATTTGGTAGATAAGGGGTTTACATTCAAGGTCCACCACTTGTCCAAGCTATTATTGCTAGTAGCTTGAGTGGTTTGGTCTCAAGATTCACCACTTTTATTAAGAATATGTGGGTGCTAAGGTCCACCACTTGTCCAACCTATAAGGCTACATCTTAAAGGTTATTCTTTCTTACCACTTGAAGTGACCATGATAGGTTTTACATGTGGGTTCGGTTCCAAGGTCCACCACTTGTCCAAGCTAACTCTATTGAAACATAGAGAGAAACAAAGGTCCACCACTTGTCCAAGCTAGGGTCCATTGAAACATGGAGAGAAGGATACTCCACCATTTGTCCAAGATAGGCTCCATTGAAACATGACGAGAAGCAAGCTGCACCATGTCTCCAAGATGCTACGCTCCATCGAAATACATTAAACCCAGGATATTTCGTAGATGAGGGGTTTACATTCAAGGTCCACCACTTGTCTAAGCTATTATTGCTAGTAGCCTGAGTGGTTTGGTCTCAAGATTCACCACTTTAATTAAGAATATGTGGGTGTTAAGGGCCACCACTTGTCCAACCTATAAGGCTACATCTTAAAGGTTATTCTTTCTTCCCACTTGGAGTGACCATGATAGGTTTAACATGGCGGTTTGGTTCCAAGTTCCACCACTTGTCCAAGCTAACTCTATTAAAACATAGAGAGAAACAAAGGTCGACCACTTGTCCAAGCTATGCTCCATTGAAAAATGGAGAGAAAGATGCTCCACCATTTGTCGAAGCTAAGTCTATTGAAACATGGGGGGTTTACGTTCAAGGTCCACCACATGTCCAAGCGATTATCGCTAGTAGCATGAGTGGTTTTATCTCAAGATTCAGCACTTTTTCACTCTATGTCATTATATTAAGAATATTTGGGTGTTAAGGTCCACCACTTGTCCAACCTATAAGGCTATATCTTAAAGGTTACTCTTTCTCACCACATGGAGTGACCATGATAGGTTTTACATGGGGGTTTGGTTCCAAGGTCCACCACTTGTCCAAGCTAACTCTATTGAATCATAGAGATCAGCAAAGGTCCACCACTTGTCCAAGCTAGGGTCCATTGAAACATGGAGAGAAGGATGCTCCACTATTTGTCCAAGATAGACTCCATTGAAACATGAAGAGAAGCAAGCTGCACCATGTCTCCAAGATGCTAGGTTTCATCAAAATACCTTAAACCCATGATATTTTGTACATGGGGGGTTTACCTTTAAGTACCACCACTTGTCCAAGCTATTATCGCTAGTAGCATGAGTGGTTTTGTCTCAAGATTCACCACTTTTCCACTCTATGTCATTATATTAAGAATATGTGGGTGTTAAGGTCCACCACTTGTCCAACCTATAAGTCTATATCTTAAAGGTTATTCTCTCTTCCCAATTGAAGTGACCATGATAGGTTTTATATGGGGATTTGGTTCCAAGGTCCACCACTTGTCCAAGCTAACTCTATTGAAACAGAGAGAAAAGCAAAGGTCCGCCACTTGTCCAAGCTAGGGTCCATTGAAACGTGGAGAGAAGGATGCTCCACCATTTGTCCAAGATAGGCTCCATTGAAACATGACGAGAAGCGCGGCTGCACCATGTCTCCAAGATGCTAGGCTCCATCAAAAAACATTAAACCCACGATATGTTGTAGATGAGGGGTTTACATTCAAGGTCCAATACTTGTCCAAGCTATTATTGGTAGTAGCCTGAGTGGTTTGGTCTCAAGATTCACCACTTTTCCACTCTATGCCATTATATTAAGAATATCTGGGTGTTAAGGTCCACCACTTGTCCAACCTATAAGGATATATCATTAAGGTTATTATTTCTCACCACTTGGAGTGACCATGATAGGTTTTACATGGGGGTTTGGTTTCAAGGTCCACCACATGTCCAAGCTAACTCTATCGAAACATAGAGAGAAACAAACGTCCAGCGCTTGTCCAAGCTAGGCTCCATTGAAACATGGAGAGAACGATGCTCCACCATTTGTCGAAGCTAAGTCTAATGAAACATGGGGGGTTTACGTTCAAGGTCCACCACTTGTCCAAGCTATTATTGCTAGTAGTATGAGTGGTTTTGTCTCAAGATTCACCACTTTTTCACTCTATGTCATTATATTAAGAATATTTGGGTGTTAAGGTCCACCACTTGTCCAACCTATAAGGCTATATCTTAAAGGTTATTCTTTCTCACCACTTGGAGTGACCATGATAGGTTTTACATGGGGGTTTGGTTCCAAGGTCCACCACTTGAATCATAGAGAGAAGCAAAGGTCCACCACTTGTCCAAGCTAGGCTCCATTGAAACATGGAGAGAGGATGCTTCACCATTTGTCCAAGATAGGCTTCATTGAAACATGAAGAGAAGCAAGTTGCACCATGTCTCCAAGATGCTAGGCTCTATCAAAATACCTTAAACTCACGATATTTCGTAGATGGGAGGATTACTTTCAAGGTCCACCACTTGTCCAAGCTATTATCGCTAGTAGCATGGTTTGGTCTCAAGATTCACCAGTTTTCCACTCTATGTCATTACATTAAGAATATCTTGGTGTTAAGGTCCACCACTTGTCCAACCTATAAGGCTATATCTTAAATGATATTTTTTCTCACCACTTGGAATGTGCATGATATGTTTTACATGGGGTTTTGCTCCAAGGTCCACCACTTGTCCAAGCTAGATCTATTACATATATATTATACATACAATATTCAACTAGATTCCCTACCTATCATGTCTAGTAGCATGGATGCTGTAGCTTTAAGGTCCACCACTTGTCCAACCTATACTCTCTTATGTAAGAGAGATCTCGCTATAAATTCAAAACCTTCCCGCCTAAATTTAAAATTCAAAATCTGATTGCCTAAATTTAAAATATCCCTCCTAAATTTTAAATATCCCGCCTAAATTTTAAAATATCCCGCCCAAATTTTAAAATTCAAACTTTTTTATAAAAATTTAAATTTTATTACTTAAATTTAAAATATTCCACGCGAAATTGATTTTAAATTCAAGTTTACCACAAAAAGATATCATTATACCACCTAAATTCAAATATGCAAACCTCAAATCATTATATTGTACATAAATTCAAACAAATTCAAATTAACAAGCCTAAACTGATATTAGTTTGCATAGATATGAATTTATCACACCTAAATTATGTCACCATGTTAGAGAGAGTGGTTAGAGAATTTGAACAAGGTCCACCACTTGTCCAACCTAGATACCAAGAAGGATTGAGTGTACAAGGTATTGTTTGGAGGTCCTTATAGTCCACTGGTCTCAAGGTCCACCACTTGTGGTAAGGGTCACCAAAAAGTGTATATATTCATCCAAAGAAATACACGTATTTTTGGTCTACATGTCCTAGTTTCAACCATTTATGTCCATTAGGTGTATCACTAAACAACACTACTATTTTTGAGAAACAGAAGTTACAATCATATCTACAAATGGATTAGAGGAAAATCAGCTCAGCATACATCCAGAACTCGCTACAAGAATTGACTTTAACAGATCACGCAAGTAAGTCTTCCATTCAAGTTTACTAGTATTACAATGTGTTAGTTATTTGTGATATTTATGTATGTATATATACTATGTGTGCATATCGTAATTAAGTGTAATTGTGTATCTGCATTATGTATGAGTATTACAATGAAATAACACAAATATACATACATACACATAGATAACACAGACGCACACATACATGAGCATGTATTTTCAAGAGAGAGATAGCAAGATACAGAGATAGATAGATAGAGAGAGAGAGAGAGAGAGAAATACATGTTTTCTAGAGAGAGGAGAGAGAGAAAGATAACAGATTTCATTGTGTTTATGTATGTGGAAGAGAGGAAGACGATGTATGGAAATATGTGCACGTATTTTCAAGAGAGAGACAACAAGATAACAGATTTCCCTGTGGTTATGTATGTGGAAGTGAGGAAGACGATGTGTGGGAATATGTGCATGTATTTTCAAGAGAGAGACAACAAGATAACAGATTTCACTGTGGTTATGTATGTGGAAGAGAGGAAGACGATGTGTAGGAATATGTGTATGTGTGCGGGGATATTTTTAAACTACATATCTCTGTCTTTTGACGAGAGAGTGTGTGTGCAAGAAGAGTTACAGAGAACCATCTTCTCTAAATGGAGAAAGACAGAGAGTGAGAGAGAGAGAAATACCTGTTTTTTCTCTATTCGTGAGGTGTGCAATGTCTCCTGAGAAGAAGCTATGCCCGATCCTGCCCTTCTGGAAAGCGTTGCGTACACTACTGTTTCTTTATCTTGTGCGCGAACTTTCAATCTTGTGCGCTCCACCTGTGTGTTGGGTACGATGCCGGGCTTGCTCCTCTACGTGCGCGTATACTCCAACTGTGTGTGATCCGTGTGCGGTTTCTGTGTGTTTGCTGCTCGCCTGCTTTCTCTGTGTGCGTTGCTCGTGCGCTCTCTCTGTGCCTAATCTTGATAGGGTTTATTAGAATGCCACATATGCTACAAGTCCATGTTTTATCATAGGATTAAAAAAAACAAAAGCAATATAAAACATTAACCAATTCACACAGCCAAAATTAAAGAAATCATGGTTGAAAATATGCAAAACTGCTGCCCCTTGACCCCGCCCGGGGCGCTACCCCGAACCCCGCCTAGGGCGCTTCCCCAGGACCCCGCCCGGAACAATATCCCAAAATCAGCCTCCCAAGCCCCTCCATCGAGAGCGCTATATTCCACATCCCCATCAAGAGCGCTACCCCCAAACCTCACGTGGAAGCGCTGCCTTGTCACCCCATTGTGGCATTGCCCTAAGACCCCGCATCTGGAGTGCTAAATGGGAACATTCTTCATTAGTGAAATTTTGAACATAAATTATATTTAGCATATACTTAAATATAATACAAATATTAACATATTAACTATACTACTAATTTACTATAGCAGTTCTAGATTATGTCCCATACTATATTTAAGGTGCCAAAGGTTTGGCCTTATGGTCCTAGATTTAGCCAAGTGGTCAACACATATAGGACCAAGTGCACATTGTGCCACAAAACTTGGCCACCACTTCACTTGCCAAAGTTTAGGCCACATGGTCAATCCTAAGTTTCCAATGTTCTTATTATGTCACCTTTTGCCGCGTGGAAAACCTAGGCTTGTTTTCACATACTCAGGCACTTCAAGCCATAATAAATTTTCATTACTCTTCGGCAACCCTTTTGTTCAAGTCTTTGAAAAAAACGTTGCTTAAGGCCACCCTAAACCATTTTCATTTAGGGG
>NC_140932.1:180661004-180701965 GCF_014529385.1 Adiantum capillus-veneris | reverse complement strand
TTTTTTTTTGCAACTCTGTTGTGGATTTTATTTTTCATAATGGTTTGTGTGATTGTATACAAGGTTTCTGTAAGCTTCTAGTCTAACTGCTTCCATATCTAGTGCTCGATAATTTTTCTATGATTTTCTAGGATTTGACCTGCTTTCAAACCAGCTTGGAAAGCCTCCAAAGCTACATTTATTGGCTCGTAGATTCGGTCGACTAGTACTAATCCAACCGATTCAATTTTGGTTCCTTGAATTTGGTTGAAGGAGTCTGAATTTTTTCTTCTATTTCCTTCCGTATCTTTTCTTCACTCTCTTTTCGTTATTTTTGTCTCTTAAGTTCGTACCTCTTGCATATTTCTTTCTGGAATTTTTAGAGGATTTATTGGATTTGTCAGATACACTTGCGTTTTTTTTGCTTGTTCTCCTTATCTTGGGCTCTAGTCATCACTTGAACAAGAATTGTTGGTCTGAACATCAATGCAATACGTACGCGAGAGAGACGAGAGATTGAAGAAACAGTAGACAATCGTTGAGCTGCTACAGCAACGCTTACTCTTTATTATCTAAAACTTAGGTCTTAAAGTTATAAAAAATTGGCTTCTTACCTTAGCCAAGGTGTAAAAAAGTATTTCTCACTAATTGGGGCTTAGTATAAGGTTAAGAGACTGCAAAGAATTACAAACATGGAAGCCATTGGCCCCTTTAGACTCACTAGTACTCAATAACATTACTACGTCTTTGGACTTGCAGGATTTTTCAATAATAAAATGGGTTTGATTACAATGATTACGCTTGAAAAAATGTGTGGGGTCCTGCTTGATGCTCTTCTTTTTCTCTTGTTAGCTGAGAAACTAACAGAGTGTCTTTCAACTTTGTCTCAATGTTGTCTTCTTGAATGTGTTGACTGTTGAGAGGCTCAATGCTCCTTACGGGCCCCTCTTCTCCTTGAATTGGCATCAATTTCTTCAGTCTAAAAGTGTGATTTTTTAATCAAATTCCTACTTTGATTCCTTAGCTAGTGTGCTAATATTGTCCTGATTCATAGTAAACATTATAGTGGCATTCTTTCCTCGTACTAGATGATGTGGAGGCATTGTGAATGGCTGATTGACTGTGAATTCTAAGTAGGAGATTGGTTCTTGTCAAGAGCTTTAGCTCATCACCATGATCATCAAAATGGAATGAGCTAGTCATCTGAAACTATTTTAGGGTCAGAATGTCAGATTCAGATGCCATATATGAAGTCAGATTAGGTTACCAAAATCAAACTTCAAAAGATGAGATTGAGAATTGAGACAAACAATTGAAATGAAATGAAAGACTTCAAATGCCATAAACTAAGATAACTTGAAATGTAGATTTAGATTCATAGGCTAGTTTAGAAGTAAAAACTTCAAAAGTACAAGTGTATAGCACTTAGTATCCAAAAGAACTATAAAACATCTAGCGACTAGAGTTGCAAGAGTTCGAGTTGATTGATTTCAAAATTGGAATCAATGGGTCCTATTTATAGGTGCCTGCACTAGGGTTTGACTGGTTGCACAATCATATACGGTCTAGTAACTACCGATAATTTTTTAGATAACTTGTCTAGATAAACCCTTGTGCAAGTTATCTCTGAAGTTAGTTCCCCCACCTTCTACACACATATACTCTCTCTCTCTCTCTCTCTCTCTCTCTCTCTCTCTCTATATATATATATATATATATATATATATATATATATATATATATATATATATATCTTGATTTTTCCTTGTATGTATTTATGTTCCTCTCTATCTACTTCTTACCCTATCTCTCTCCCTCTCAATTGATCTCCTTGTTACACCTCTTTCTATCTGGCACCCCATCTCTATCTTTCTCTCCTCTATTTATTTCATTCCATCTTTGTCTTTTGCTCTCTCCCCTCTCTTCCTCGAACTCTATGTTGTGCTTACCCTTTATCTCTATCTCAATCTAATTGTCATTCTCTATTTCTCTATGTTTATATTTACCTCTTGTTCTCTACCTAGTGCTATCTATAACTTCATCTACCCCTTTAACTCCCTATCGCTCTCCCTCTCCCAGTTATCTCCTTCTCTCTCTCTCTCTCTCTCTCTCTCTCTCTCTCTCTCTCTCTCTCTCAACACACACACACACACACACACACACACACACACACACACATGCATAGTGTATGTGAGTCCCATGTGTAGCACTGCTTCCTCCCTCTTCTTTTAAGTCCCCTCTTTTTCTCATGCTTGTGCATGTTTGTGTGTGCTTGTTTATGTACATGTTTGTGTGTGCTTGTGCATGTTTGTGTGTGCTTGCTATATGTACATGTCAATAAATTTCTTTTTTGGATTTTATGTGTGCATATAAATATGTATGTGTGTCCTTGGTGTGTGTAAGTATATGGTAAATGTATGATTACATTTCATTACATTCATGTGTGTCTTCGTTGGATGTGAATATTTTTGTTCTTTAGGTGAGTGTATGAATATCTGTATACATGTTTACTGTGTAGATTTCTTGTGTGTATGCATGTTTGAGTGTGTGTGACAATTTTCACACAAGAATGTGCTTGCGGTGCATGTTTCTGCATGTTGTACGTAAATGTTTTAGGTGTTGATTATGTTTGTGCATGTCTTTTATGAATTTTTTTGTCTCATGTATGTGCATCTAATGAATGTGTATGCTTTCATGTGTGTACATGTGTGCAAGCTGCTTAGATATGTGCTTATTTTTCTCAAATGAGTGAATGCATGTGCACATACATGCTTTATGTTTGCATGCACATGTGTGTGAGAGTGCATATTTTAGATGTACTTTGAATAGTATTAAAATATATCAATGAATGCATTCTCACTAATATATGACCAAAAACACCCCTCTTTGGCTACTTCTTTCACCTCACTGTTTTCTTTATTTAGTTGTAAATATCTATGGATGTTGATACACCTTCATGTTTTATTGTATTTATCTACCATCTTACCTTGATTTTCTTGATTGTTTTCATTACCCTTGTCTACTATCTACTCCTTGCCTGAAATAAAATTAATTCTTGTTGGGACTCTAGTATAAATTGTGCCATAGGGGCCCACAAATGTCACTATGTATGTGACATAAGTATTTGATTTCAACATTTATTATTGACAAGAGTGCGATGACTAAGAATGTCAAATGCATCAAGGATTGGTGTATATATATAATTTGGATAAAATTTAAGAAGTTTTCTACAACAACTTAATGATATTGTGTTCTCAAAATGGTTCATCTATGTAGTGACACGATATGAGATCATTCCACTAATTTGTTTAAGAAGTTTTAAGAAGTTTTCTACTGCAATCTAATGATATTATGTTATTAAAATCGTTCATCAATGTAGTGACTAAGCATGATTTTATATATTAAAAAAATATATACTACAGTTTAATGGTATTATGTTCTTAAAATCGTTCATCTATGTAGTGACTAAGCATGAGATCATTCCACTAGTTTGTTTATATGGTGTGCTCAATATGATGCATTTAAGAAAAACCCATAACTTCTTGCCCAATATTGTAGATCAAAGTAATGTTTTCTTTAATATAATGGGAAAGAGTATTTGTAATAAGGATTTAGCATGTTTCATTGTAGATGTTTTCACGAAGTGCTAAGGTTGACTATCTTCCAATTCTTATGAGTGTAATGTTCATTTTTATAGCTCTAATAGGTAACTTTGAAATGTATAGAAATCGTCATCAATTTCCTTAGCTAGTAGGTTGGAAAGTGAAATGAGGTTGCTTAAGAAATTTTATCTTTTATAAATTTGAGCGATATTTTGAGATTAAATTTAAGCAATTTTATTTTTCTTTTATGTCTTTTCCAGCACCAGCTGGAGCACATAGTGGAATGTACTTTGGAAGTGGTTAAGCTTTGGAATAAAATGCTTTGTGAATCCAAAGAAGAACGAGTGGAAATAGAAATAAGTGAACATATGAGTCAATTAGCAGGAGACATAATTGCAAAAACGGAGTTTAGTAGCAGCCACCAGAAAGGAAAGCTTATATTCTTGAAACTAAGTGCGCTTCAAAAACTTTCCATACATTCTTCTTCCAGATTTGGCTCGAATCTTCAAAGGTTAGTTATTTTGTTTAGAAGATTTCAATACCATACTTTCTTGTCTATAATAACATCAAAACATTAAGAGTTAAAATAAAAAGCTTTTATTTATTTATTCTAGTATGTGTTAGAAATAGGTTGAAGTCTCTCACAAATTTTGGTAGGAAATAACCATCTTCTCAATCATGGGGAGGTCACTTAATAGTCATGTGACTATCATGTGAGTGTAGCGGAAGGGATTATTAAATTTTATATTTTCTCATAATTTCATATACAAAAGGGTATCATAAAATAGAATTGAAAATTTTACTTAAAGATGAATAAATAAAGAATGTATTTTATTTATCCCCCCCCCCCCCCCCCACCCCCCCCCCCCCCCCCCTTTTCTCGAGCTCTTAACAATATTTCATGACAAAAAAGGTTTTTTCTAGATAACAAGAGATTTAGAATATACTACTTTCTCACCAAAATTGGAAAATATGGGGAGGGTAGGGGTGCTATGTAGTATATACAGTTAAATGGAACATGAAGATCTTAAGGAAGTACATACAATATTTTGGTTTCATTGACAAAATTAACTAGAGCTATAGCATAAATAAAAAAAAAAAATCACCAGGCCCTAAAAGGTAAACAAACTTTTTGACATTGGTACCATTGGTTGTATCAAAACCATGACTTGTGGTTATAGATTACTCCTTTGTTTAATATGACCATAAAAGCATGCAGTAGAGATATAAACAAACAAACTTCCTTTACACAAACAAGACCGCATTACTACGACCAATAGCTTGAAAGATTTAAGGAAATATAAAGATAATTTATTGTTTCAAAACATTCTATGTATGTGTTTGTATAAATTTTGTTATAAGTATCCATTAGATTCTATATGCCATCAACAATGGAAGTAAGACACTTGTTCTAACCCTATCTTGGGGTTGATATTGGTATACATTATATAGAAATTCTAAATTGATTCTCAAATATTTGTAATGTAGCATATGTAGTATTTTTTTAAAAATATCTTTAGATTGTCACCATGTTTGTGATTTTGTGGATATACCATTTCTTCTTGCATAGGGTTCGCATACAATCTTGATTTTCCAAAATCATATAGCAACAATTAAGTAATTTGAAAGTTCTTTAGACAATTTATAGTCAACAATGTGACTCAATAACACAAAAATTTCATCATGAAGGATGCATAAGATAATAAAACCAATAATAAAATGTTTAAATGTCATTATATTGTGTGGCTTCTAGTGCAATTTTAGAAATTTTCCTATAAAGCTATAGTATGAGGTAAAGATATTCTAGGATATATAGATCTTATCACCTACTAATATCTTTCACCAAGTGACATATCAAGCCTATACCTCTTAGACAATTCTTTGAGCTTTTTATTTCAAAACCCTAGATATTCTCGGATATGACTAAAAGCATGCTTTGGTGGTACAAAAAGGACCGTCCTTGACAACACCCTTGACAAATCTATGAGTTACAATTTCTACATGTCACATGAAAAACTACCTATCATAATATATATCAGTGGATAGGTCTACAAAAGAAGAATCTAAAAACATAAGGTCCGAAAGTTTTGACCTAAACTACAAAAAATTTACCAGTCCCCACTTTTTCATTGGTATAAGTAAAATAGGTCCTTCTTTTTTACCACCAAACCACGCTTTCACCCATATATAGCTCCTATTAATTATGAAGGTTAAATTCTTTGAACATAAATGTCGAGTGGAACAATTATGTGTGCTGAAAAATGAACAATATTTTTCATGATAATCTATACTTATTCTTAATGTCTGTGTCATTTCTTGTACAATTTCCTTACAAATTTTGACTCATGAACCATCAAATAAATAAATGATAAGTTATTGAATACTAAAGAAAATGTGAATGAAGTAAACACGCTAGAAACAAAAATTGAATCTAGGAAAATTAAATTTTTGAATGACATGTGGCTCTATCAAAACGGTTTCACTGTTGCTCTTAAGAAAGTTAAAGCATAAATAAACTTGACATTTGATTCTCTTTTTCTCCCACAATTGAGATCGTCAAGTTGACTTGCTTGTAGTATTTTAAAGTAATTAATTTCTTGGATTTTAAGCACTGTACATTTCAAAATTTGTTACCTTTTCTATTTTCAAGTTAATGATAAGAAAATTTTATTTTAGTAAGAGTTTATTTTTTCCTAAGTTTCCATGCTACGTTATTTTGCATTTTTTGAGATATGTTTTTTTTTTGGTTTGATAAACTACCATTCCAAGCTAATTCAACCACATGATTCCTATGACTATGAATGTAAATTGTAGTTATTTCGATACTATGAATTGTGGCCTTTTTAGTCATCTTAGTGCTTCTAATTGTTCATTGTACACCATGCAATTTATAAGTTACTATTCTAGAATCAAAGCATCCATGAAAGATTCAATCTGATCTCCCCTTTATATCAGATAAGAATCAAAATTGAAAATTGGTATTTTTATACGATACTTTTTAGGACTTGTAATTATTTAAAATGGGTGAATAGATATATTTATTAATTAAATTTTGAAGATAGAATATACCTTAAAAGTTATCTTTGGGTAAGCCTTAAATTATCAAGCTATGACTTCATTGTAATCTTTCTGAAAGAGGAAGACTCTATAAGATATAGTTGTTTTTCATCATGTAGAGCTTTAATATCAGGGTATCATTTCCACAAATTTGTACTAGATCAAGTGGGTTAATGGGAAAGGATTGTATCTATTTTATTTGTGTATGTATCAAATTGGGTAAGGTTTCTTGAAAGAGTGCACCCATCGTGTAAATTAAGCATGATTCAAAGGTATTAATAATCTCTTGAACATATGTGATATAGGCTAATTTAAGGAGTGATTTTTATGTTGAGAGAATTTACAAGGTAGCCTTCATACCTAATGCTTAATTAAACTAGGCCATCTCCATTGTCTCCTTTGTCTCAACCCTTTCCTAGATCCCTTGGTGAATCGAAGTCACCTTAAAAGCATACTTACATTTGGTATGTCTACACCTAGCTCTAATGTGGCTATGACGTTATCTCCGGAGGATCATCATTCAATACCCCCTATATAATGTGCGTTCATGGGGTATTAAAATAATCTCTCTTTTAATATGTTTGAATGAATAAAATGATTTTTTATTTTAGAATTTTTTTTTAAAATTGAATAAAAACCCTTTATTTTAATGTATCTCTGTTAAATTACCTTAATTTTTTGCATTTCAAAGCCCCTCCTTTCGAACTCACATTATACATTAACATGATTACATAAAACCCCCCCTCCAGGACGTTCTTTTCTTTGTTGAAGAAAATATTTATGGATAGCTATCAAGTACTTTCTTGGGATGAACTTGGATAGAAGCTTTGTATGTCCTTGCGGTTTCACTTAACAATAGGTTCTCTATAGACATTATGTATATATGCTAATCTTGGTAACACAACATATACTTTGACACATGTAAAAAAGAGAGTGCGTTTGCAAATTCTACCAAAAACTTTCAAGCCAACATTATGATATTCTACTCCCATATACAATTCATTCACATGACTATTTGGGTTAATGTCCAAAGTTATTATTATTAAAATATTTTGTATGGAACATCACCAAATTATCTTCTCTAATACTATGGGAGTATGACCATATCTAAGAGAAAATTTTGGTCTTTCATGGTCCTGAATGTCTTTGATGCACAAGAGTATTCGTATCATTGGATACTAAATTTTTGCATGATAATGCCCACATATGCTTTAGTCCCGTATGACCATATCTAAGAGAATTTTGGTCTTTCATGGTCTTGAATGTCTTTGATGCACAAGAGTATTCGTATCATTCGATACTAAATTTTTGTATGATAATGTCCACATATGCTTTAGTCCTTAGGGATTGGCAATACTATTGGTGCGATGGAGGTTGCTCACTCTCTCTTGTAACGTCATGACTCCACATTGATGATTGTTGAGTTGAGTGCAAGCATGGTGACAGCAGGGCATCATCTTCTTCTTTAACTTGAAGCAAATGTCATGTCTATGCAATTTGCCTTCAAGTAAGATAAGGAAGCGAGCACCATGGACACCCTTTCCAAGTTCACGTGTATGGGTGTGGATGCGAGAGGGAAGCCATGGGATCAGCTTCCCTCTATTGGGATGTAAAACAAGCTCTCTTTTTGGACCTATTGCTAGAGTGCATGGACCTTACCAAGTTTTTATAGAATTTGAAAAACCTAACTAAATTTTGCAGATATTAGGGTGAGAAAGTCTTAAGAGTAGGTTGATAATAAGGATTCTATCTGGGACGGGAACAAGAGTGGCACTAGCGAAGCAGGAGAAGTCGTGCATGGGAACCGACGCAAATTCGGAGGCGAAAACTGTGGCTTTAGTTTGAGAAGAGTGGAGTAGGGATCTGAGCGTATAATTAATTAATGAACGCTCGGGTAGACCCAGTATGTTCTTGCAATACATGATACATCATTGTAGTTTCCTTACCTAGTATACTGAATTGGCTCAAGACTCAAGTGGACAACCTTGACACTAAGTGGGACCGTGCATTTATTAGGGGGGTTAAGGGATCGACAAGCGGAAAGTGAAGGACGACCTCGAGGCACACTAAACCTGGCGAGCGCAAAAATCAAGGCGGCATGGAAACTCCACTACCCTCTCACGACCCAAATTTGAACCATGACCTCGCGCATCGGGTTTTGTATCACAAGCTGACCAACTCACCCGCGTGCACGTTGTGTAACCCCTCACGTTTTTATGAGGTTATATTGTGAGTTAACGCAAGCTACCCAGGTTTTTGAGGTTTAATTCGTGTCCGTGTTTAGATTTTAAATAGTTTGTGTGGTTGCAATCACCTTGGCTTTCGTGCGTGAACTTCCCCATTGTGGATCCCTTTACCGCTCCTTAATAAATGTGGGTGTTACTTAGTGCTCACGGCATGACAATAAACATGCTAGCTTGAATGTACTCTTTGATTTTTGTGCAAATTAATCATTTATGCACAATAGCTTTCATAACTGCATTTAATGTAATGTAATTTGGAGAGTGTTTGAATATAACCACAAACCCACTTAGGGGTGAGGTTGTTTCCTAAAACTTGTAAAGATATCCTCACATAATTATTAATTTGTGTTATGTTCTATACCAAAATAAAAAACTTGCACTAATATATAATTAATTTGTGGATTTAAGTTTTCACAGATTTGAAATGTTGTAAACACACTAAAAATAGTAAATACATGTGAATGAATATAGTAAAAATAATAAATACATTAGAATAAAATTCCCAAGCAAAGATTTTCTCATGGCCAAGGTCTAATGTATGTGATTTGATAGATTTAGTTGGTAGGGTGCCTCATGTGCTTGGGCAATTAAAATACTCTATCTCCTCTAGAGTTGTCAAACTCAGAGTATTAACCTATTTAATGCCGTTAAATTTTTTTGCATGCTTTATGCTTGTGCATGGTTGAAAAACTAATTGTCCACCAACTAGCATAAAAAAGCATTGATCTTGACATCCTCATTGTATAATGCCTCGATGCAGTGTTCGGGAAAAATGTGTCTCAGCTTAATATCGTGCCGTTTTCAATTTCAATAATGCCGGTTGATGGCAAGGGGAAAAGGAAAAATTCTGGCTCAAAATAGAGAAAAATAGTGTAAAACCCCAAAAAATACCACTAATTTTCTAAAACTTCATCTTGGCAAACTCAAGGAAAGGAAATTTGTATGTTTGGAAAAATGATTTTTCCCGAAATCATTTTTCCCGAACACTGCTTCGATGTGGATTGAATGCTGCAACTTACACATTCAACATTGCACATGATGCTTATGACTACAATCAAACACTCTGTACAAAGAGGCAAAGGCATCTAGTAAAACATTGTAGTCTTGTCTCTAATGTAGATTGAACTCTGCAACTTGGCACCCTCATTGTACACGTTGTACATGATGCCTTGACTCCAATTAAACTCAGTTTAGCTTCACATAAGCCTTTTCTGTTTGTGGACTAGAAGCTAAAAAAAATGTTATATCAGTGCTTCCTAATAAATTTGAGAACTTCCTAGTAGTATTTTGTGAGCGATCAATTAAAAAGTTTCAACTACAACTAGATAAATTAGTGAGCTTCAATTACATCCATGATGGCCAGTAAATGTCTAGGCGATGGCACTAGAGATTTGGGGCGTGTGACCCTCACAAGAAGTTTTGGACAAATTCTCGCAATAATTCCTACAATGTGACTTACCTCAACATCATGAGCTTCGGTGAGGGATCGAGGCACTGCATACCTAGCTTAATACGATTGGGGACAGGGGACCGTTGGCCCTGTTTGGGGGGGGGGGGGGGGGGGGGGTGGTCCCCGACCTCCCTACCCCCAATCGTACCTAGCTAGGTATGCAGTGCCTCTCGAGCAGAAGCTCATGACGTTGTGCATTGTATGAAAAACATTGTAAAAGACTCCGTTCTCCTACATATGAAAATTTATGAATCTTCTTGTGCCTTGGTTTGGGAAGGTTGTCATACATCATTTAACTAATCATTGTCCCCTAATACCCTAATTGGTCATACCCACAGCTAGGAAACAACTGAAGTAGGAGAGTTGTTCTTCCGTAATTATATCACAAGAAGATTTAAATATTTTCTCATGTAGGAAAACGGTCTTTTTCAGTCTTTTTCATACAATGCATAACATCATGAGCTTTTGCTCAAGAGGCACCGCATACATATCCTCGTCACTATATGGCGCGGTTCTAAGCCAGAGGAGATCTAGGGCCCAAGTTTGGGGACGTGAGGTGGCTTTAATCTCGGTCGTTGGATCACGCAGTGAACTGGGGGTGAACTAGGGATAAATTAGGGGTGAACTCGGGGCAAAAATGGCGCCCCAAGTTCACTCCTAGTTCATCCCCGCCTAGTTCACCCTTAGTTCACCTGCCTCGCGGGGTGTAGGTCGAACCTCGAACGTCTCGGTTGTCACATGAATGCTCTATCACCACGCTAGCGCGCGTCGATGTCCATGTTGGCATGACACATGATCACACCCTAGTTTAAGCACCCCTAGTTCACCCACCCCTAGCTTATCCGCCCCTAGTTCACCCTCAGTTCACCCCTAGTTCACCCATCCCCAGTTCACCCCTAGTTCACTTTATGATCCGACGGCGGAGATTAAAGCTTCCTCGCGCCTTCAAATTTGAGCCCTAGATCCCCTCTGGCCTAGAACCGTGCCATATAGTGACGAGGACCGCATACCTAGTTAGGTACGAGCGGGGGTAGGGGACCACCGGCCCTACAGTGGACCGGTGGTCCCTTGCCCCAATCATACCTAGCTAAGTATCTGGCGCCTCCCTCACACCTTCAGCCTCAGAGAAGCTCATGATGTTGAGATAAATCACAATGTGGGAAATTGTCCAAAACTTCTTGTAATATATACGTCGGGGTTTGAATGCTTTAATTGTCCTATTTTGATCTTTCGCATGAACCGTTTTTTCAAACATGTTCTGTGTGTGTGTGGGGCTGGATGAATAGAGAATGCTATGCTATATTTTATATGTGCAGGATACGGAAGCTGAAGGAGGAGGTGGAGTCGCTGTTCATGGAAATCATCGAGGGTCGCCGGGCAGCAGCACTGCAAGCCATGGCAGGACATATTGATGATGAGGATGGGCAGCAGAAGAATGATTATTATGGGCAGGACCTGTTAGGGCTGATGCTGGCAGAGATGGAAGCGGCCAAGCTAGAAGCTGCGGCTCCACTGTGCGGCCAGCGTCGTCGGCGTCAGCACTGGGCCGGATGTATACCTCTCGGCAGCTAATGGACGAATGCAAGACTTTCTTCTTCACTGGCCACGAGACGACGTGGCTGTTGCTGACATGGACGTTCATGCTCCTGGCCTCCAACCCCACTTGGCACCATCGTGCCCGCCAGGAGGCTCTGCTCTTCCTGCACCAGCATGGCGACATGCCCGACTTCGACATGCTTAGCAGGCTTAAAGTGGTAAGCACTGTCACACACACACACACACACACACACACACACACACACACACACACACACAGAGAGAGAGAGAGAGAGAGAGAGAGAGAGAGAGAGAGAGAGAGAGAGAGAGAGAGAGAGAGAGAGAGAGAGAGAGAGAGAGAGAGAGAGAGAGAGAGTCTACTTAGCTTTCAAGAATAAAGTTTTCCTTTGGAGGATTTGGACAGGGGGCCTCCCTCTTGGAGAGCACTTAGCAAGGAAGAGGATGTCTGCAACTAGAAACAACTAAACACCTGTTTCAGAATTGCCCTGTACTGCATGCCTTGCCTAGTGGGGATGTTTATATGATATATATATCTTTTATTGAAAGATTAAAGTTACAAAGTTCATGCTTTTATTTGGTGCAATCCAAACTTCATCCCTGGCTTGGACTTGTATATGTATTGGTTTTCTCAGAGTATGGATGCTTTCTTTTTTGTGGATTTCCAGAAACTCTGCTTTGTTTGATGGGCACAACTTTTGCAGTCTCGCTTTGCCTAGGAAGCTCATCAGGGATAAGTTGTTTGAAGACAGCCTAGACCCCGAGAGAGAGAGAGAGAGAGAGAGAGAGAGAGAGAGAGAGAGAGAGAGAGAGAGAGAGAGAGAGAGAGAGATGTACCCATTAAAGCAAGGTATGAAACATCTAACATGCTTGACGTTAAATCCTGGAAACTTGTCTGCTCTAAGTTGGTATAGAATGACATAATTAGGTACACTGGGAATTCTCTAGGGATTGAAAGTTTTCTTTGACAAAAGATATTCATAAAACCCCTCTACACACTATGAATTAAAGGACCCCTTTTATTCCATAAACCTGTACTTAAAATAAATAAATAAATCACTTTTACACGTTCCCTCTTGTATATACAATTTTTTAACACTTTGAAATATAAAAACCCCTCCAACCAAACTCACGTGCTACACTTATATATTTTAAGGTGAACCCTTGGCCTTCTGACCATAAGGTTGTAAATATGGCCAAGGGTTCTATTTTACTATATAGTAAATATATATTTTACTATATATTGTAAAATGAAAAGAGAAACTTGATGAATTGTGGGTCTTTTAAGGAGATCATCAGCTATATTAGAAAACTACTTAAGACTTGGGGCAAAAGCATCAAGACAACGATGCCTGCCTGACTCTATTGTTCTTTGGAACTATTTTTGAAAGCTCGAAAACAAAAAGTAGTGGACGTCATAGATATTTGATATTGTATATATAACAGTAAATACATAGAGAGTTCTTCTCATGTACTAGTACATGGCTGTGGTCCTATAAGTTATGACCTAATGTGTTTCTAAAATAGTCTTGTGTTTCATCGAGCTAATTGAGTATAAACATAACTTGGGATGTAAGTTGGAGGACATATCTACTTTGTTTGAAGCAGGTGAGTGTTATCAGGTTCAAGAAAGAGTATCTCAAAGCTTCTCAAAGTTTTTAATAGAGGTCAAGAAAGTTTCTAACATAGTGTATTTTTATGTGCAGTTAGGTATGATTCTATTGGAGTCCCTACGACTTTACACGCCTGCCACACTTCTTGCAAGAGAGGCTTTCTCAAGTATAAAGGTTGGAGATCTTGAAATTCCAAAGGGGTTATCGGTGTGGGTACCTGTGCTTGCAATCCACCATGACAAGACCATATGGGGAGAGGATGCTGATGAGTTCAAGCCGGAGCGTTTTTCAGAGGGAGTAGCGAAAGCTTGCAAAAATCCAATGGCCTTTATGCCCTTCTCTTTTGGACCTCGAAATTGTGTTGGACAAAACTTTGCAATGATGGAGGCTAAGATTGTTCTTTGCATGCTCCTTTCACGATTCACATTTCATCTCTCTCCTTCGTATAGACATGCTCCTATTTGTATCCTCACCTTGCAACCTAAGCATGGTGTGCCTATCATTCTTCGACATTTTAGACCGTGATAACATTAAATCTTGTCAAAACTATTAATTGTTGAACATGACTTGAGAGGCATCAATCTATACACTAAAGCTATACATCCTTAGAGAAAGCAATTTGTAGCTAGTGGCCATACTTTGTACAAATACAATGGACATGCAATTATACAATTTTCACTTATTGAGCATGATCGTGTGAAAGCACCAAGGGCCTTTGAAAGGGAACAATCTGATCTAGCACTGATTGATATAAATGATTGAGCACACTACAAGAGATCACTTAAATTTTGACGTCAGATTATTGACGTCGACAATGGCGGGCGTCGGATATATGTGTAGATAAATCTGGAGGAAAATCAAGTTTTTTTTTATTAAAAAAATTCAGATTTTTGACGTGTAAACAGTGCACACCGATGTGCAAGTCGATGTCTATACCGGTGCGTATACCGACGCTTGTACCGATACACATACTGACATCTACATCGGTGAATCCTGCAAAAATAGAACCGCAAGTTTCTCTTGTGTATTTTGTGCCTTTCTTCTCTTCCTCTCTTACCCTCCTCCTCCTCACTTTCTGCAGATCTGCTGCCTCACGATTTGTTGGAGTTGAGATTTTCACTTGTATGCTGCTCCCCATCAAGAAGGTAAGCTTCTTTTCAAGTTTCCTTGTGGATTTGTTTACTTTTGTGTTTTGTGTAACATAGTGTGTGTGTGTGTGTGTGTGTGTGTGTGTGTGTGTGTGTGTTTGCAGGTTTGAGAACATTTTGCCAATTGTTTCTTGCTCAAATTATAGGCCGCATGTGAGTGCTTTAACATTCTTTTTTGTTGCATACACAAATACACACACACATTGACATAAACATACACGCAAGTAAATAAAAATAAACATAACTATATATGACGCATACACACATTTTTCAATTCATTTTTTTGGTTATTTTGTAAATAATATTAATTAAAAATCATCATCAACTAAAAAAGATAACGATATTTTATCATTAAAAGAAAGATTTATTTTGATTTATGTTATTTTATAATTATTTTTATTATTTTTGTATAAATAAATTTAGAAATTAAAAAATTATATTACTATTTTTGTAATTGAGACTTATCGTAGGCTATTCGATTAATTAGGTTTAGTCCTTTAACACTAACCGTTTAAGTAATAAGTGGTTTCATCGCTTAGGATTGGTTCGCATTTAGATCGATGAAGGTTAGACGTTGCTTAATTAGAGCGCTTAGTTGCTTATGTACTGAATTGTTTAGCCGAACCCGCTTAGTCCTACACGCGGCTCGTCTAGTTTTGTTATTTAGTCACTTAGCGATTTAGGGCTAGTCGTGTAAGTTTAATTGGTATTCAAACAGTTTACTAGGGCTCGCCGCTTAAAGGTAACCGCTTAGGTATTTAATCGCTTACCGCTCAGGACGGACTTCTTCGTATTTAGATCGTTGAAGGTTATACGCTTAGGGCTAACCGCTTAGTGTTAGCAGCAAAAGGACTTCAACAAACGATGTAAAATAACGCAATTGGACTACAATAGCGCACATAGATTTAAAAAACGCAAATAGATTTCAATAACAAACTTATGTCAAACCCTAATATATAGGCATTGACAAATCAAAAACCAGATTATTACCCGGTGGTCTTGATCTTCGAGCACCTCTAGACTTGCTACAAACGAAGGCGTGGAAGGCCCTGCAAAATAGCAAGAAAACAACATAATGCAAGCCATAATTGATAAAACTCTATACCTGACGAATAACCTATGCTCACTAATCGTTGCTATATACGAACAATGAGGGAAAGAGAGCAAGAGGGTGCGTACAACACACCTCCTAGAGTGGAGTGCCACACCAGTACGGCGAGAGAGAAGAGATGAAGAATAATGCGTATACTGAGTGCAATCTCCCCCGGTGCAAGAGTGACCATTTCTCTCTTGCATGTATTTACTTAATAGACTTCTTGAATGGTCAAAGTGAGTACAAACTGGCCGACCGGTCATAAATGGCCAAAGCTTATAAAAGAGCACTTGAATAATAGAATGTACTTGAAATATATATCCGTTTACATAGGCCTAGATTGGTAAAGTCTTTTCCACATGTCAGCTACAATAAGTAGTAAAATATCAATTCCATTACATACCTCTTTGTTGGGAAGCACTATCCTCCAGTTGCAAAGATAAGAATTTGCAAACTATATTGGTCAAAGATAGTGATTAGTATTTTGTATTAGAAACATCTTATAATAAAAATAAATAAATGTCGTCATCTATATAGTACCTATTCTAGTGTCCCATACCACTAGAATATGCAGTATATTGTGAGGTCCCCACCCCGCCGTCTCAAACGGCGGATCTGATGGTAAACCTGGTGGCCACTAGATCTATAGTGGAAGCAAACAAAGTGGTTCAGGGTTCATCTAGCGGACGATCTCTCATCACAAAGTGAGTTGAGTTCGAGCCTACTAGCAACGCGATCAAGACTAGTTCAACATTGGAAATAGAACATGCCGAGCTAAATTTTTCCTAGCAGACATTCTTTCCTATTTCAAACAGTATATCCATCAACCGTTCTTTCCTACTTAGACTTTAATATACAATTGAATTAAAATGCCGAGGTTTCCGTCGGATTTGTCCTACATGTTAGGGATATGCTCTTTCCCAACTTATCATATGCAATGTTAAATTAAACAACTTGAATGAAAATGTGACCTACCTCCTACTTCCTCATCAATGGCCCGTGAGATGGCCGGTACTTGGTCGTCCATGGGAGCTTTTCCTTTACCATTCACGTTGCTTCTTCCCGCCTCGCGGTCGTGGGTACCACCAAAGCGAGTTCTCTTAACCGGGGTCATTTTATACTCACTAATTAATTGACAACTTGGAGAAAAGAACTAATGTCCGAGAGTACCATAACAATCAAGATGACAGATTAGAATCACTGAACAATCACTCTTGTACGAGGGGTTAGATTTTCTTTAAGACATAGCAATTTTTGGGATAACACCTTACTTGTTCTATGGGAACTGGCTCCAAAATTTAAATACTTAGCTTAGGTAATTAAGAATTTCAAATTTTTACTAATTATATTACTAGAGAGGTGAATTAGACATGCTTAATCACCCTGCTAAAGTAAGTAGAGAAATGTAAAATCATCATATGCATAGGTGAGAGGATATTCCCTTCCTAGTGGATTAATGACGGATTAATATTCCTTAATTACATCCTAATCTATGAATAAATTGAATCCAACTTAGTTACTCCAATATTGTGTGGTAATAGAATGAAATTGACCAAATCCACATCATTACTGGCTTGACAATTAATTACTATGCTGACTAGCGGGAGATTTCTTCTTACTAATCATGCATTTATCTATGATTAGGAGAGATTAATGGCTTGCATAATTAACTATTGGATGATGATTATGTAATAGAATAATGATATGGAGAATTAGAGAGCAACTATTAAGAAATATAGCTATGATTAAGCATAATAGTTGAGGAATTAAGAGAATGATGGAGAGATTTGCAGCAAAACATAAATTAAATCGATATTACCGTGATTAGGGGTTGAAAAATCTACTCTAATTTCTTATCCAATGGAGTTCTCAAGATGAAAATTGGGTAGCACTTCCCTCCTTTGCTTCTTCTCCAAAAACTATGTGTGCCGGCAGCATCTCCCCAAGGTGTGTGTGCAAGTGTGTGTGTGTGTGTGTGTGTGTGTGTGTGTGTGTGTGTGTGATCACACTCTTAATAGGCCTCTCCATGCTGAAAATCGACCTGGCTTGCTATTTGCATCTGAGAGCTACTCCACTTATGCATGGCAAGTCCAGTTACATGCCTACCAAGTTTCCAGTTAGCTAGTGTAACTGACTCTCACACTCACTCTCAAGCATGGAAACTCTCCCACAACTCCCAAAAGAAGAGAGGGCGCCCCCTAGCTACTAAAGCAAGCTCTGAGTGGCCTGGGACCTGTTCCCACACAGCCTCGACCCCCGGTGCCTCCACGCACAACCTTAGGAAATTTTTGTTTTAGGCTAAAACGGGCCATACGAGTCGGAGTTTAATGTCGTAAATTGCTATACTAAGTTCTAACTAAGGTGTATCTGTCCGAATACCTGCCATATTTAGCAACCCTCGAGGTCCGAAAATGTATTTTTTTCAAATTCGGGGTACGGGTGTAGTTTTTCGAGACGGTCAAAACTAAACGGATTGGGTGACCAAAAACTTACCATTTTTAAAAAATTTTCACAAAAATTATTTCAATTCACATTTTGAAGCTTTAGAACATTCTAAACATCATGGCACTGTCAGAATTTGAAAAACTACCAAAAATAGTAACTTTTTTCATTATGTTCATTCCATGGTACAATGGTGCTCTTTTTGTTCGGGGTCAGAGACTTTACAACCTCCCCAACGTGAAGAATTTGAGATGTCCTCATTTCAAGAATGTGCTTAGGTAATCTTTTATGAGCGTTGGTTCGTCCTCCCAAGTTGCATCTTCTTCTGGGTAATCCTTCCACTTTACTAGATGCTACGTGATTGTTCTGTTGTGTAACTTCCTTTCCCTTGTTTCGAGTACATAGTCCAGTTGGAGCTCGAGAACTCCTTGTGCTGGCATGACTATCTGATTTGAATCCAAGAGTTGATCAGGATTAGGGATGTAGGGTTTGAGTAAACTGACGTGGAATACATCATGAACCTTCAAGTTTGTAGGTAACTTTAGCTTGTAGGCCTGGTCACTCACAACCTTAACGATCTTGAATGGTCCACAATACCTTGGGCTTAGCTTCTTGTATCTTCCTCGTGATAAGTTGTATATGCCTAGTGATAAGTTGATTTTCTTCGGTCGGACTCGCAGAAAAACCTTTCTCCTTCTTTGAAAGTTCTTTCCGAACGGTTCTTATCTGCAAGGTGCTTTTTTCTATCCTGAGCTGCCCGAATGTCTTGGCGAAAAGCTCTAGTCTAAGCTTCCATATCTTCTAACATCTTCCTAGAGGCTTCTATCCTGATGGTTGGATTCGAGAAGTTCAATGGTGCTAAACAGTCCTGTCCATAAAGAGCTTTAAAGGGTGACATTCCAATGCTTCTGTGTTTGGAAGAATTATAAGCATATTCTACCAAAGGAAGATATTGTAACCACTTCTTTGGCTCTTGCAAACAATAGACCCTGAGAATGTCCTCAATAACTTGATTAACTCTTTCAGTCTGCCCATCTGTCTGCGGATGATACGTTGTATTGAAGGTTAATTGTGACCCAATAGATTGGAAAAGCGAAGTCCAAAATTTTGATGTAAACTTGGTATCTCTATCACTGACGATACGCTTGGGTAAACCATGTAACCTAAAAATCTCCTTAATGAATACCCGGCTAATATTGAAAGCAATAAAGGTTGTCTTTACAGGTATTAGATAAGCCACTTTTGTGAGCATATCAACAACCACAAAAACAGAGTCATAACCTCTTGTAGAAGGTAATCCTCTAACAACTTCCATACTGATGCATTCCCATTTCATCCAGTGTTAAGTGTAGCAGAATGAATGTTGTATTTTCTCAAGATTAGTGATCTTTATTGCTCAAGGTTCCGTTTAGTTCTTTAGGTAAAGAGAGATCTTTCTGTCTTGTAGAGTGTTGTGGTCATGAATAAAGTGAGTGGATATTGTGTGTGCAAGTGAATGAGACTTAGAGAAGGAGAGAGAAGAGATACGACACCGAGAGGTTGTAAAACCCTCCTCCGAAGGCCCCACTATCGTCGGCAAGAGTGGTCTAACTTTGATTGCACAAAGGTCTACAATGCGTATGCAATGGACTGATGCAATGGGGCTATGCCGATGACGACGACGACGACGACGACTTCGCGGCTGGAAACTGTGATCTTCTATGGGCTGAATTCGGTGGCTATTTCGAGGCTGAAAATGACTATTTTTCTTGTTGCTTTACTGGCTGAAAATGATTGTTTGTGTCGGGGGTCATGCTAGAGACAAAAACGCTGAAGTGTTGTGTCTGCTAAGCTACGTTTTTATACTGAATTGCACCTGTTGAAAATGCTGCCCAAGCTGAGGAAAACCTGCTGAAAAACGGTGGTCTGGAAAGGGTTAAATCGGCTAATTTGATGCAAAGGCCTAGCGTTAGTAAAACGCTGCAAGGTTGTGACAAAAATGCTGAAGGCTGAGGTGATTTTGTCGTGGGAAAACACCGAGGATAGGGCTGATCTGCAAGGGGAACTGCCGCTAGAAGGGGGAAGCTTCAAGACGAGGGTGATGCTATGAAAAACGCCAAGGGAGGGGAGGTGATGGCGATGTATCTAATGCTGAGGAGGGTACTACTGAGAAGTTGCCTGTTGAGCAGGAAGCTCTTGCTGCCTCTTCTGCCAGAAGTGCTAACTTGGGTTTGCTTATATATTAACTTATAAAAATTTCCTTACCTACTTTTGTTGGAAAGTCACTTAAAAATAATAAGTGAAAATACCAATAAATAGGAAAATAGGCTAAATGCACTGGAAAATTTTCCTAACTGATGCTAATGGATTCTGATGGGAATTCCGATGATCATGCTGTGTGCAACCGGAGGATATGCATCTATGCTAAGTGACTGGGCATGCACGGTCTATGAATAGACTCACAAAAGTGCCAGATCACTGCTAATCTAGACTTGACTGAACTGACTGAACCCTGCTGTGGTGTAGCTTGTCCACGGACACATAGGGTTGGGATGTGTCATGTGACATCCCCTCCTTTTCAAAGTGAGATACTGGTACTGAATTGTATGGCATCGAGGGAGATCGCCAAAAGCATCCGGAATCCTGGAAGGGACTCTTCGCCGGCCCACTCTGCTGTGTGGATTGTGTGGTACTTGAACTTCATAAAGGTCTGCAACGCTTGCTTCTTTGGGCCGTGCTGAAAGAGACACAAAGTCTTCTAAATCTCCTTTCTTGCTTCAAATTCGTCTAGAGTTCTGCTTCTTTCGTCTTCAAGAATCTCCATGGCTGAAAATTCCTGAAACCATCTCCAACACAAAACCATGAACATACCCATTCCATGTAAAGTGAAGGAAAAAAATAGTCTTCTCTAAAGACTATGTATGCAATGTATATGAATCTAGAGACGCAGTGAAAAACCGTTCATCAAACACATGTAAACAATGCGCTCAAATCTTTTCCGTTTGATCGAAATCAATCAATTGTGGCAAATCACAATGGAAATGCCCATGTGTGGTACTCATACAATCATGTGCTGTTTCGAAAACTGTGTCATGCCAAGGAAGAGACATGGAATGCGATTTCCTTACATACAAACTTTTCACCTTTCCATGAACAATCTGCATACGTTCGTGTTCATCCATGAGAGAAACGTGCTCAACATACAACATGTCATGTCTAGGAAAAGGAATCACATAACGATGCTGACTAAAATACAGGAAACCTTCACGAATGAAACACTCGAACAATGCGTGCGTATCAATCATGCGAACACATAATACTTCCTGTGATGGTTCTTTGGACCAAGACTCGAGAGCCAAGATCGCTTCTTCGGGATCTATCGAATCTTCTTGGGGGGGATTTGTGGACCTCGACTCGAAATCCAAGATCGATTCTTGGTGATTGATCGAATCTTCAACGAGGTTAGCTTCGCTAGGAACATCATCAACTAACACATCATCCTTGTGAACAATCACATCATCTTCATGCAATTCATTAGGCTTGTCTTTTTTATCCAAATCATCATGCTTCTCATAATCATGCAAGTCCTGTGTGTCATGCTGTGGAGAAAGAGAGACAGAGAGAATCTCTTTATCCCGAATCCTTTCAATCTTGTCCTGCATATTAGAAATGAGAGATGGAGAAGGAAAAATCTCCTCTCCATGAAAGACAGTAGGAGAATCACCTTTGTCATTGAGAGTTAAAGTGTTAGCCTCCCAATCAACGAGAGGGTTCATTTCACAAAACCATTTCATGCCTAAAATCATATCACATCCTGAGATAGGAGAAACAACAAATCTTCTAGTGAAGGCATCCTGTTGAATTGCAAACAACACATCAAGGCACTCCTTCATGACGAGAGCGTCCATACTAGGATGAAAGCCAGAGATCTCGATAGGAGATCTCGGACTAACTTCGAGGCGGGCTCTCTCAACAAGAGAGGAGATGATCACATCATGCATACTACCTGGGTCAAAAAATATGACAAAACGGTGCCCCAATGTGCGACCATAACATTTAATGAGAGAATCATCAATGGAAGGGTCCTGAGAAACTTTGGGCACACCAGTGTTATCATTCATTGCATTGATAGATGTAGTGGGTGCTATGGGTTCTTTAGATTCATTCGATTCAAGCTTAGGACATGTTCGTTTTATGTGACCCTTAATGTGACAATGAAAACAACGACCTTCCTTAGAATAAGTGCTTTGTTCTTCTGAAGTGATGTATCCTCCTACAATTCCTTGTGCTACCTTTTCATCTGGAGTAAGCTTAGGTTCAGCAGTTGTGTTAGCCTTACCCTGAGACTCATCGGAAGAATTCTTTGATGAGATACTGTTGGTAGATTGGTTAGAAGAGTTATCATTCTTACCATTCTTACCGTTCTGCGGGTTCTGAGAAGTCTGCGAGGTACTTTTGTTGAGCTTCATCTCGTGTGCGAGAGCAATCGCTACCGCCTTGTTGAGATCGATTGGATCGAATACCTTGACATCGTACTTGATATACTCGTCCAATCCAAAGAGTAAAACCTCTTTGCGCTCATCATCGGACATGCGTAGTTGGGTACCTAGCTGCAAAATACGATTAGAAAAAGACATAACCGGCATACCACTTTGCTTGAGAGCACGCCAATCGTCCTTCAATCGTGCAAGGTAGTAAGGTGGCATGAACCGCACCTTGAGCTTGTCTTGGAAATCAGCCCAACTAAAAGAGAGGGGCGTGAAATCGTCGGTTGCCTCTAGGTGCACAACTAGCTGTGCCTCTTGCCATGTGTGGTACTAATTAATGGCATCACCGCAAGGTACATCACCGGCAAGGTACATAGCTGCCATTAAAACTTTGCTATTGCTTGTCTTCTTAGTTGTCGCAAAATAAGCATTAAATTGATGCAACCAAGAATGAATAACAGTAGCATCCATCTTACCATCATACTTACTGAAAATCAACTTTTCTGTAACTGGATGGTTGGAAACCGCGTCGTGGCTTGCGCCACTTGACGAGCTCCCACGATCTTTGGGTGGTTCGGTCTTCGAGGCTAGGGCTTGGGCAATCAATTCTTGAGTGCATAGCTCTCGTCGAACTTCAAGCTCGGACTCCAAAGCCAATCTATGAACTTCACGCTCGATCTCCAAAGCCAACCTATGAGCGGCACGATCGGCCTCCAATGCTGCATTTCGTGCTGCCGCTTCTTCCTTCCTTAGTTCTTTTGTTTCTTTTCTTGCGTAGCGCTTGTGTTTTAAAGCAAGGCGCTTGTCTTCTTGTCTATCCATCATGGCCATCATTTGCTTCATCATTGACTCCACAGGGTCTGGCGTAGATGGCGAAGGGGGAGGGTTGAAGAAATCATCTTCGGGTGGGGACGAGTCTCCGTCGCCTCTCTCATGCTCATCACCTGTATGCGAAGTATCCATTCCGCTTCGGGTGACGACCATGCACTATGATCTTGGGGTCTTAAGCTCGCGAGGAACTTGGGTTCTTGAGTTTCTTGAGGTTCTTGATTCTTGAGGGTCTTGGATTCTTGAGGTTCTTGAGTTCTTGAGGGTCTTGAGGTTTTCTTTTGCTTGCAAATCGCGTTGGAGAAGGATCTTCTCTTCACCCGAGTTCTACTCTTTTCTGCGGACGCACCCCTTGGCGGCCTTGCGCTCACACCAAGGTTTCTTTTTCCCACCTCACGTCGATTGGTCGGCCGTGCTAAGTGCACGGTCCGCTCTCAATGAGTAAAAAAAGACACAAGGGGAGGCTGGACAAGCCCTTCTTTCTTGGGATTCCTGTCACACTTTAACAAAACACGATTAGGAATCGCCACGCCCAAGTAAACTTGGGTTCATGCGATTGCAACAAGCAAAAAAATTCTTGTGGTTCTTTCCTCGAGTAATGCAGAACACTTCCAAAGCTCTGATACCAATGTTAGGTGCAACGGAATGAATGTTGTATTTTCTCAAGATTAGTGATCTTTATTGCTCAAGGTTCTGTTTAGTTCTTTAGGGAAAGAGAGAGAGCTTTCCGTCTTGTAGAGTGTTGTGGTCAGGAACAAAGTGAGTGGATATTGTGCGTGCAAGTGAATGAGACTGAGAGAAGAAGAGAAAAGAGATACGACACCGAGAGGTTGTAAAACCCTCCTCCGAAGGCCCCAATCTTGTCGGGTAGAGTGGTCTAACTTTGATTGCACAAAGGTGTACAATGCATATGCAATGGGACTATGCCGATGACGACGACGGTGATGACGATGGAAACTTCGTGTGGATGGAAACTGTGATCTTCTATGGGCTGAATTCGATGGCTGTTTCGAGACTGAAAATGACTATTTTTCTTGTTGCTTTACTGGCTGAAAATGATTGTTTGTGTCGGGGGTCATGCTAGAGACAAAAACGCTGAAGTGCTATGTCTGCTAAGCTACGTTTTTATACTGAATTGCACCTGCTGAAAACGATGCCCAAGATGAGGAACACCTATTGAATAACACTGCTCTGGAAGGGCTGAAATCGGCTAATCTGATGCAAAGGCCTAGCGTTAGTAAAACGCTGCAAGGCTATGACAAAAATGTTGAAGGCTGAGGTGATTCTGTCGTGGGAAAACATCGAGGATAGGGCTGATGTTCAAGGGGAATTGTCGCCAGAAGGGGGGAGCTTCAAGACGAGACTGATCCTATGAAAAACGCCAAGGGAGGGGTGGTGATGGCGATGTATCTGATGCTGAGGGAGGGTACTGCTGAGAAGTTGCCTGTTGAGCGGGAAGCTCCTGCTGCCTCTTCTGCCAGAAAGTGCTAACTTGGGTTTTCTTATAGATTAACTTAGCAAATTTGGCCTACCTATTTTTGTTGGAAAGTCACTTAAAAATAATAAGTGAAAATACCAATAAATAGGAAATATAGGCTAAATGCACTGGAAAATTTCCCTAAGTGATGCTAATGGATTCTGATGGAAATTCAGATGATCATGCTGTGTGAAACCGGCGGATATGCATCTATGCTAAGTGACTGGGCATGTACGGTCTACGAATAGACTCACAAAAGTGCCAGATCACTGCTAATCTAGACTTGACTAAACTGACTGAACCCTGCTGTGGTGTAGCTTGCCCACGGACACATAGGGTTGGGATATGTCACGTGACATCTGGGGTATGTCAAGAGGTTGAAGTTGCCCTGGTAACTTGATCCTTTCAGCGTTTATCCGTTGACAAGAAAGACATTGCCTCACATAGCGAAGTATGTCTCCTTTCATTCAAGACCAAAAATAACTCCTCCTGACAGCATGAAGAGTCTTAGCATAGCTTGGATGTCCAGATGTAGGGCTATCGTGTGCTTCATACAGAATAGCCTTCTTTAGAGCTGGGTCTCTGGGTACACAGAGTCTATGTCTGTAGTAAAGACACCCTTCCATAAGAGAGTAATCCTTAGCTTCAGGCATCTTATTTTTCTGGACTATTGATGCTATACATTGGTACTCTGGATCTACCAAAGATGCTTCTTTGATTTTATCCCAGATAGGGTTATTTGGAATAGAGATAGCTCCGAGAAAAGATTTTCGGCTAAGTCCATCTACAACTGCATTTTTCTTCCCTGGTCTATACTTTATGTCAAGGTCATATTCTTGTAAAAGCTCTATCCATCACCGTTGTCGCATATTGAGAACAGGTTGAATAAAAATCCATTTTAAGCTCTTGTGGTCTGTTACTAGCTGCAACTTGCGCCCGAGAAGATAATGTCTCCATAACTTCAGCGCATGAATAACCGCTAATAGTTCCAAATCATGAGTAGGATAATTCTTCTCATGATCCCTCAACTTTCGTGAAGTATACGCCACCGGTCTTCCTTCTTGAGTAAGAACTCCACCTAAGGCAAACTTGCTAGCATCGGTCGCTACTTCAAATTCTTTACTGAAAACGAGAAGCTTTAAGATAGGAGCCGAGACCAAGAATTCTTTTAGCTTAGCAAAACTAAACTCATGCTCGGTCTTCCATTTGATCCTCATTCCTTTCTTCAGGAGTTCCGTTAAAGGCGCAGCAATACGTGCATAGTCATTGACAAAAATCCTGTACCCTCCCGTTATCCCAAGAAATCCTCTTACTTCGCTGACGGTAGATGGTTGAGGCAAATCAATGATATCCTTGACTTTATCTGGGACCACCCTTCTCATAGGCATTCACAACCTCAGTTAATCCCCCACTTTCCATCCCACACTCACACTTCCTTGTGTATCCTAATTACTACCACAATGGTCGTTCAACATAAAAGTTCCTTGATTAGATTCTGAATCACAAGGTTCGTTAAGACAGCCCTTCAATCAATATTGCAAAGCGGCACCAAGACAGTAATTCTAGTAAAAATTCTACTCAAACTTATTCATTAAAATTCCAATGTTTTGGAGGTACAACATCCCCCCTCCAGCGAGAGTTTAGTCCTCCTGTTGTCGCCTAGCTGCCCATACAACTAGGTATGTCGATCGCATAGACAACACGACATGGACATTCCCACTGTATAGAAAGCAAGACGTGGGTTCCCACCGCATAGAAAGCAACTCATGGGTAGAGGCCCTAAGCAGTAACTCTAGCTACTGTGAAATCGTCGCGAGCCGACCCCTGTGATCAGTAGGGGGATCAGGACTAGTTCAACATTGGAAATAGAATGAACATGCCGAGCTAAATTTTCCCTAGCAGACATTCTTTCCTATTTCAAAGAATATATCCATCAACCATTCTTTCCTACTTAGACTTTAATATACAATTGAATTAAAATGCCGAAGTTTTCGTCGGATTCTCCAACATGTGAGGGATATGTTCTTTCCTAACTTATCGTATGCAATGTTAAATTAAACAACTTGAATGAAAATGTGACCTACCTTCTCCACTTCCTCGTCAATGGACCGTGAGATGGCCGGTACTTGGTCGTCCATGGGAGCTTTTCCTTTTCCCATTCACGTTTCTTATTCCCGCCTCACCGTCGTGGGTACCAACGAAGCGAGTTCTCTTTACCGGGGCCATTTTATACTCACTAATTAATTGACAACTTGGAGAAAAGAACTAATGTCCGAGAGTGCCATAATAATCAAGATGACAGATTAGAATCACTGAATAATCCCTCTTGTACGAGGAGTTAGATTTTCTTTAAGACATAGCAATTTTAGGGATAACACCTTACTTGTTCTATGGGAACTGACTCTAAAATTTAAATACTTAGCCTAGGTAATTAAGAATTTCAGATTTTTACTAATTAAATTACTAGAGAGGTGAATTAAACATACTCAATCACCTTCCTAGAGTAAGTAGAGAAATGTAGAATCATCATATACATAGGTAAGAGGATATTCCCTTCCTAGTGGATTAATGACAGATTAATTTTCTTAATTACATCCTAATCTATGAATAAATTGAATCCAACTTAGTTACTCCAATATTGTGTGGTAATAGAATGAAATTGACCAAATCCACATCATTACCGGCTTGACAATTAATTACTATGCTGACTAGCGGGAGATTTCTTCTTATTAATCATGCATTAATCTATGATTAGGAGAGATTGATGGCTTGCATAATTAACTATTGGATGATGATTATATAATAGAATAATGATATGGAGAATTAGAGAGCAGCTATTAAGAAATATAGCTATGATTAAGCATAATAATTGAGGAGTTAAGAGAATGATGGACAGATTTGCAGCAAAACAGAAATTAAATCGATATTACCGTGATTAGGGGCTGAAATCTACTCGAATTTCTGGTCCAATGGAGTTCTCAACACAAAAATTGGGCAGCACTTCCCTCTTTTGCTTCTTCTCCAAAAACTATGTGTCGGCAACACCTCCCCAAGGTGTGTGTGCAAGTGTGTGTGTGTGTGTGTGTGTGTGTACTGAGTGGGTGTGTGAGCATGTGTCTGTGTGTGTGAGAGCACACTCTTAAATAGGCCTCTCCATGCTGAAAATCGACTTGGCTTGCTATTTGCATCTGAGAGCTACTCCACTTATGCATGGCAAGTCCAGTTACATGCATACCAAGTGTCCAGTTAGCTAGTGTAACTGACTCTCACACTCACTCTCAAGAATGGAAACTCTCCGACAACTCCCAAAAGAAGAGAGGGCGCCCCCTAGCTGCTAAAGCAAGCTCTGCGTGGCCTGGGACCTGTTCCCACCCCCGGTGCCTCCCCGCACAACCTTAGGAAATTCTGGTTTTAGGCTAAAACAGGCCATACGAGTCGGATTTTAATGCCGTAAATTGCTATACGTAGCTCTAACTAAGGTGTATCTATCCGAGTACCTACCATCTTTAGCAGCCCCTGGGGTCAAAAAATGCATTTTTTTTCAAATTCGAGGTACGGGTGCATCTTTTCGAAACGGTCAAAAGTAGACAGGTGGTCGGGTGACCAAAAACTTACTATTTTTAGAAAATTTTCACAAAAAATATTTTAACTCACATTTTGAATCTTTAAATTATTCTAAATATCATGGCACTGTCAGAATTTGGAAAACTGCTAAAAATAGTAACTTTTTCCATTATGTTCATTCCATGGTACAATGGTGCTCTTTTTGGTCGGGGTTAGAGACCTTACATATATGTTATACCCTAATGTATCAAGATATCATTGGTCACACTTATCATCCAATAATCAATTTGCATCAATATCAAGTCCAATTTAATAAAAACTGCTACGACAGGAAGTTGTTATATACCAAGTCCAAATCCAAATATCCGTCAACATGTAACCATTTGAAATCCAAATCCGAATATCCGTCATTTTGTATACCTAAGTAACAAAACCATGCTAGGGACAGTGGTGGCCAGCCAGTGCAGCATGATTTCGTGATCGGTGTTGCCTAAATCGACGAATCTACACCAATAAGATGTCTGCCTAGTTAATCACCAAGAATCTGCACTAATACTGTCTAAATCGGCGAATTTGCATTTGGTATTGTTTAAAAATTTTGAATTTGTAGTTTGTTGTTGTGTTGCCTAAATTGACAGATCTGCAGTGACGTGGTGTTGCCTAATCGGCGAACCTACACCAAAATGAGCATTGGCACATTGCCTAAATTGGAAAATATGTATACATGTGACCAGTGTACCACACAAGACATAAAAGAGAAAAATATGTACTATCTGTTTGACACCACCTTGGAGTATAGCAAAGTACTTACAAACTGCTGTTCATGAATCCAAAATACCTGAGCTGATGTGAGGAGCTACAGGGCTTAATTACAAATCATTTCCACAAAAAATGTCATTCAATGTAAGTAGGAGCCAACATGTGAGGAATGTTTGATTTCATAGCGTATAAGATAATACAAACAAACAAAATATGAAAAAGAGTAGTGATGTATTCTATGTACATTTGTGGAGGATATACACTATTTAAAAATACATGTACTTGTGTGTGCATATAGAGAGAGTTGTGTTGTCTCTTTGAGTGGTATGAATAGACACATTTGGGAGTAAGGCACATTCTTGGATGAGAGAGCTAGTATATTCATGACTAGGTAGTAAGGTATAGATTAGTTTAGATATATGATTGATAAGAAGTGTAATGGAAATGGCCCATGAACTTTGAGAATAGCAGAATTAGGAGAATTAAGAGAGCATTTTTGTGAGACTACTTTGAGAACATAGAAGTAAACTTAATTAGCGGTAGCAACATAACCATTATAATTAATTAACTGGGCATGAATAATACTTTTTCAAGAGAGAGAGAGAGAATTAGAGAACTTGACAACAATTGAGGACTGGATTTATGTGGAGCGGGTCCCCCCTCCAATAGCCTTTTTGTATTATAGATTCTCTCATGATAAAGAGAGACTTGGTATAATACAATCTTTGTGTTCCTTGTGACCTTGGTGATGCTATGAAGATGGAAATCTTCATGCATCACAAGCATAACATAAACTTTGTATAAGCATTAACCATCCCCGACCTCAGTCTCAAGGCCTCAAACACCTTCGAAGGTGAAGAGAGCTAGCGAGCCTACGAGGGTAGGGAAGAGGAAGAAGAATCATTCATAGGACAAAGAAATAGTTACTCACTTATCATCCCTCTTCTTGCTTAGCATAGCATAATATCATAATAATGAAGATGGAGAGGATGACAAGCTTAAGCATTGAAGCATGGCTCTTGGTTGGATTTACATTTCATAGCCAAGAGTGTTGGTGTAGGCTCTCAACTCATTAGGAAAAATATAAATCTCAAAAGGGCCTTGTAAGGATCCCTAATTTTAAGGGATTAAGGCTAAAAATGTGTGTGGTTGAGACAAGGCCATTGAATGAGGGTATTCTCATAGGTTTTTTTTTAGGCTTTCATAGGCTTTTTGTAGGTTGAAATAGAGGCTAAGGAGGGAGGATAGGTACATTCTCTCTCTACCCAAAAGAGTGGTGGTCTTTATGACAATAACTATCTTCTCCCCTTTCTTTTGTCACATCATCAAGGGGGTCCATAGCCTCAACCCAAAAAAACACTTTTTTTCAAAAAAATCCAAAAAAACCTCACTTTTAGTCAAACTTCTCCCCAAACTATATATATACTCAAAAATCAATTTTCTCTCTCGAAATCTCGGGGGGTTCACCATTTAGTACCCGACTATATAACGTGCGTTCGTGGGGTATTAAAAAAATCCCTCTTTTAACATGTGTGAATGAATAAAATGACCCCTTATTTCAGTAAATTTTCCTAAAATTGAATATAAAAACCCCTTATTTTAATGTATTTCTGTTAAATTGCCTAAATTTTTTGCATTTTCAAACTCCTCCTTTCGAACTCACGTTATAAATTAACATGATTACATAGTGCACCCCCCGAGCTCAAAATATCACAGCTAGACCTGCAAAATATGAAACTTCCCACCTTTTTTTATTTTCCTCCAAAGTCACTCTTTTGTCTCTCACTCCTCTCTATCTCTTCTCTCTCCTAATTTTCAGTTCACACCTACCTCCTTTGTAGCATTTAATGGCCTAAAAACTTGTGTGTAGAGGAAATTAACATGAACATAGTGGGCATTTCATTAGAATAGATTCGTAATGAGAATTACAAGAGTGCTTGGGTGGAGAGAGCAACAAAAATCATAACACCTAGTTGGATAGCATGAACAATACTTTCAAAAGAGAGAGAAATTAAGCTATTGACAACAATTGAGGACCGGATTTTCATGGAGCCGGTCCCCCCTCCAAAAGGCTTTGTATTATGGTTTCTACCATCAAGAGAGACATTGTACAATACAATTCTTTGTGTTCCTTCAAGACTAGCTAGTGCAATGAAGATAAAAGCTTCATGCACTAAGCAAAACACTTTAGCAAACACAACATCAATTATCCCCGGTCTTAGACCCAAGACCTCACACACCTTCGAAGATGGTGAGAGCTAGCAGGGTATGAGAGTAGATTGAGAGGAAGAAGGAGTATCTTACAAGAAGGGATTTCCTTACTCAATGTCAAATAACATTTTTGTTGATTTGAAAAGACTTCAAATGGTAATGATACATTTTATGGTGTACCACCTAATGGTGAGCCTACAGTAATGCAGTCTTTTTTTTCAATTATGATTTTTCTTATGTTATTTTGGACATTTTTCAGTGCTATGCTCAAGGTTGGTGTTTGTGCTGAAGCTAGACGAGTGTCAGATTGTGAATAAACGAAGATTAGAAAGGATAAGTATTACTCTCATGAATGAGGCATTATTTCATGCAAAACGTATAGCTATAAACGAGGATTGTGCACCATCTTTCAGTGTGCAGTCGGAGAAAGAAATTTGGTTGCTTGGTGCTATTGAGGTTCCCAAGGAGACCCATGGAGTCCTTGCTTGTATTTTTGAATGCATTCCGTGGATAATAGATGTCATTAAGGCACAACTAACTGGGGAAAAACTCCAAGTAGATGGCATAGGGGAGTTTGAAGTTGATTGGCACTTAGGTGGCGATTTGAAAACAATCAAGTGCATTCTTGAGTGCAAACAAGAGGCAGGAGCTCTATTTCCTTGTCCATTTTACATTAAGGGCTATAAGGGGAATGCACGCAAGATCGCAATGGTCGATGAAACAGAGGAAGATGATAATTCACAAATTACACGTGTGTGGGAGCATTCGGTTCTACGATGTCCTATGCTGGAGGAGCCCAATCGTGCTACAAAAGACAATGAATGGAACCCTATAATTAACTTCCCTCTCAAAAATGTGGCACACTTCATGCTTTTATGCGCATCTTTGATCGTTTATTAAAACTTCATATTGATTATGCCTTTACAAAGAATCCTATGGAGAGGTCGTTTGATGCTATCTCAAAAGTGGAAGGGCTCTTAAATTCAATAGGTTGTCATGGGACCAACACCTCCATTGTTGCACAGAAGAACAATGCAAGCGCTTAGGAAGTGGCCCAACCAGTGTCCATGAGTGTACTAAAGACAAGGCGTTTTTTGAAGAGGTTTCGGTCCAAGGAAAGGGGTGTTGCTACCGGAACATCAACATCTGAAGGTGGATGGGAGTTGTGGAAGGATCTCTACAAGTATACAATGGACAATGATAGCAATGCAAGTGTTGTGCTTAGCCGACAACATGTTTGGGCGGTATTCAAAAAGATGATGAAGATAGTACAACTTGCAAGCACAACCAGTGAGCAACGACAAGAATTCCAAAATTTGGTGGTGGAGTTCACAAAGATAGTTGTACATTACACACTATATGGTGAGTGCTTGCTATTCCGACTTGGTCTGTACTATGCTTTAGTTTTGATCATCGATGTGTTGTGGCTTTTTGGACAGCACATCCTCGATACCCATGGTGCATACTTTATGAACATGTATGGTACATTGGATCTTTGGAGCAGGCAAGGTATAGAAAAGTCACACTATCGTGCCAAAGGTGTCTACTTCAAGAATACAAGACATGGAGGAGGTTTAGTGCACTCATGCTATCTTTAGGAAATGTTCAAGTGGTTTTATCGCACCACATTTGGACACAAAATGTCGATTGAACGTGCAAAGTCATCGCGCTTGGCAAAAGAAACCCGTTGACTGGCCCAAGTTCGTCCCTCATAACGCTAGAGATTGTTTTCATTGTTTGATTGTTTATGAAATTTTAGAAGTGTATGTTTCGTTCTATGTTTTTGAATAGTTCTCCAATTTCATGTGGTTTTAAAATTCAAAAGATTATTTTGTCGTGCTTTTAGCGGCTCTTTTCCACCATGTGAACCCACCCTTATATGGCCACCCTATATAAAGAGATACCCCCCCCCCCCCCCCCCCCCTTTCAAACACATAACACTCCTTCCCTCACCGAACACCACAAGCTCTAAGAAGTCCCCCAAACGTACTTTCACGATGGCAAGGACAAAACAAACTGTAAAGAAGAATCCTAAGACCATTGAGGTGCGCAAAAAGCAGAAGATGCATGCAAATTGACAACCTGAAGAGCTAGCTGACTCAGATCATGAGACGGACACGTCGGATGAATGTGCACCATGGGAAGGGGAGGACATTCCAGTGAACCATAGGGTGGGCGGGAAGACATTGCGAGGCGAAATGGGCCCAAGGCCATTTGACCCAGGTCGCCCCACCATGGCCGGCAAGTCACTGCCTAGTGGAATGGGTGCCAGGCCTTCTGATCAACACAACGATGATGAGCATAGCAGTGAAGATGAGAATTATGATCCAGATGAAGATGCCCCCCAGCCACCTCCCAAGCGCCGTCGAAAGTCAAAATTCTATAGGAAGCTGCAAAGAGCAAAGCCACAAGGAGCTCAGAGGCCCCCACAATATCGACCTCAAAAAACAAGATGATTTTGTGGAGCGTATTGCTGAGATCCGGCATTACCAGAAGACAGCAGACCTGCTTATTAGGAAAGCACCTTTTGCACGGACATGTAAAGAAGTGCTACAAAGCTACAACAGAGAGCTTTGGATGTCTGCAATTGCCCTCGATCAATTCAGGAGGCTGCAGAGGTTTATTTGTTCAGTCTCTTTGAAGACACATTCTTATGTGCTATCCATGCCAAGCGTGTAACAATCATTGCCAAGGACATGCAACTTGTACGTCGCCTAAGGCAGGACTGATACCTTTGATGTCAAAACCTTTTTTTTGTAACTAACTTTTGTATTGGAATCAATCTACTTTGGAACCCTTGTACTAGATTCAAGTTTTCTTGAGAACTCAATATATTTTCACTTTGCGACAAATACAATCTGTCTCTTTTTGTCCAATTTTATTGTCCATTTGTCTACATTTATTTTGTTAAATGGTTGAAGGTGAGATGCTAATCAATTGTACAAAAGGATAATCAACTGGCAACCAAAGCTAACAAATTATTTTGTTTGGCTTGAAATTGTCCATTATGTAAATATATTGCTTTGTATATGCCAAAAACTTCCAAAGCTTGAGAAATTTGTGTTGTCCACAAGACAACAAGAATTGGCTAGATAGCAGTCTTGCAGGGCCAATTCTCGCTGCCTTGTGGACACAGTGGAAATTGCATGAAATGTCAAATTCAGGGCACACTTGTACAAAAAAAGCTATTGTATGCAAATTTTTTGACAAAGATTTTTCAATGTACAAAATCAAATTTCAAACAGTTTCCTTGTCATTCACTGAACATGAACAAAACAAGAAATTGAACTTTGCAAAGATCATGGAGAACAGAGATAATTTTCATTTAAAATCTTGTACATCTTGCTTAACGATCTTTTGACAAGAGGCGCTTTGCAACCTCTCTACGATGTTCTATAACATTGGGTAGAATGGATGTCAGTACAGAAGCAGCTATAGCTTAGGTATTGTCAACCCCCAAAGCTTGACAAAGAGTTGTGCGTGTTATGACCTTGCCCGCAGAAGTCAGTGCCAGAAGTGGCAATTGCCAGTGATTTTTTCGTGCAAGAATAATTACATGGGCTGTTTGAGGGATGATGGCTAAACATAGGAGTTTACTTGCGGCCTTCAGCACCAACAAACAAAATGGCCATTCGTGGAGAAATCCTTGTGAATTATGCACACCTCTTGCATTGGTAGTTTGCTTATGTAGGTAGTGTGCTAGGGCATCTTGAGGCCCAAACACCATGCGCTCTCCCGCCTTCCGGCTAGCCCAAAGGTCCATGTCCAAAACATCTTGCAAAATTTTAATTAACCAAAAGCAAAGAAGAAAGGTTGAAATCAACGTAGAAGATGCTTAGTATTACCTCTTGTTGCTTATCCTCATCATCCATTGTTGGTGTGTCTTCAAGGTTGATAGAGGATTTTCTCTCATCCACCTTGCGGGGGCTCTGCGAACTAGGCGAATCAGAGCAGATAGGAGTTTGTTTGGAAAAAAATTTGGCTTGTGTGGCAACTAACTCCTCGTCCGTGACTTTTCTCGCTGCTCTGCAGCGAGAATGTCCGCTATCACAAGCGCAATTGTGTCAGCAACAGAGTCCCCCAATGGAAGCAGCTTGTCATCCAGAGCTTCTGGTGTAGGATCAAGGGGGAACTCCATCTTGGTGCATATGAAGCTAAGACACTCATCTAGTCGGACACCAGAAGCCTTTTCAAGATCATGAGAATATATACTCCTCATCTTCTATAATTATGTTTCTGAGACGGCAAATCTCCACTTCAAGCATTGCAGCAGGGTCACGGCACTCGGGGTCGGACACCTCGAAGGTTCCAGCAATCTGCTCTCTCATTGCAACTGCTTCTTCCAAGCCATGGAGATATTTGGAAGCTTGCAGTCTTCGCTCACTTTGGAGATCTATAGGCGCAGCCTTGGGATCTATACGATCCGCCAGCACCCCACCCACTGCCAAATGGGGATCTCCATCTCCTCCGAGGAGGGCTCCTCATTGAGGAGGAAGAAGAGAGTGGAAATATTGGACAAGAAAGATTGCCCAATTTTTCCCTTCTTGAAGGAGTCTGCAACTTCCTTTGTCGCTTGACGGAAGTGGTTTGCCTCTTTTGCAATCGATTCAAAGCGAGCTAGTCTCTTTGAAAATGTGTGTCATCCTTGTGGATGTAGCGAAGCAGATCGCATGGTAACCACAGCATGGCGTTGTCTTCAAAGCTCACAGCATACTTGAGTATGTGCACGTATATACTCTATGATGTCGTGAAAAGTGTCATTGTGGAGTTGCATGGTTTTTTGCAAGTCCACTGTGCGGGTAAATAAGCCGTGAAGATCACTCCGTTCAACATATTCGGTGTCCTCAAAGAAAAGAAGAGACCCCGAAAGGGGTGTGTGTGTCTCTTCCGATGCTACTGCTGCGTGGGAGGAGGATGCACTAGCATGTGCTGCCATGGCTCTTTGTGTGTGTGTGTGTGTGTGTGTGTGTGTGTGTGTGTGTGTGTGTGTGTGTGTGTGTGTGTGTGTCTTCTTTCTGTCTCTCTCAAGTGTTGACAGAATAATAAGAAGCCCCCTCTCCTTCATATACCTCCCCACCCCCCCACCCCCCTGCTTGCTGCAAAGAAATACACCATCCCAAAGCTCTTTGATATACGTACAAACACACATGGGTGCGCACACAAACACCCAAACAAAATCTAAAAAAATTAATCAACGAAGGTGATACTATAATGACAAAAAAATTTTGAATTTCCATTAAATAGAAGGCTTTACGTGGCATTAGAGTCGGTTACATTGATCTATTAGATCAACTTAAAGATAGTGTGCTGCCAACCCTCCACTCCTCTTGAACTTTCATGGTTGCCTCCATCCACCTACCAATCTGAAACAACAAATATGATTTTTGGCACATATATACTAAACTGACCTTTTGCCGATTGAGACGAAAGTAAGCATCTATGATTCTTCGTAGCCCAAGATAATCAAGTGTTCCCGTATGTTGGTGAGTGTTTAGTGTTCACTGAATTGCACAATCTCAGAAACACCATTTGACAAAGTAACGGGCATGTCAAATTTCACAAAATTAGCAACACTAGATTGTAATCCACTTTTCACTCTTTCACATCCACCACTCATAGTGAAAACGTAAGTACAAAGTAGTGTGCACTTTCAAATATCGTATCCCTATATGTGAAGCGCCCACCTTACACTTGTATTTATCTCCTTGGTGCATTCTCTCAACCATTCTCCAATTATCTCCAAATATCAGTTTTAGTGCTTCATACATTACATTCTTGCTACAAAACATAGTAGGTGTGACACATAATGGAAATGTCTTGAACAGGTGTACAAAAACATGAACGGGACAGCACCAACTAAGCCCTATTGATCTGGAAGCCTTCCCAAATTTTAATGAGGAGCAAATATCAGAAATCATCTTCTCCTTCACTAAGAAAAGTGACCACGCATCGGGTTGTGGCCATTGCAGACTCGGTAATGAAGGTTTGTCAACAACAATGATCTTACCATATCCATCCTTTGAGGCCGGCACTACATACGTCTGTGAGTAGAAGAAGATTTTGCGTTGCAGCCGAATCGAAGGTGGCGAGTTGGGAAGCATCATAACACCAATGTCCGCATGAAGAGCATTGAAGGTTCCTGTTGAGACTCTTGATTGGTTGTTCCTCAACAAGGTCGGATGGGAATATATCTATAATAACACCAAAAACTATTAAATAAAAAACAAATAACAAGGGTTTACTGTCATAATAATCAATATCTAATTCTCCTAAATGATTTTCTCATATTAAACTGATCATTTAATGTGGGGAAGTGCCAGGGGAGAAAAAGCTAGAATATTGGTTAAGCTAGCAGACCGGCACAGTAGGGATCCAAAGGAGGGAAAATAGGGATCCAAAGGGGGGGCCATCTGCAAAAGATCCATGTGCAACAATGGGCTAAAAAGACCCTAAGGTTCAGCCCATTAAGACTTCCAAAATGCTAAGGTTCCAAAATTCAAAGGTTGTGTCCAAAGGTCAATCCTAGGGAAATTGGATGCTTTGTGTGTGACCAAAAAGTCTTTTCAAATCCCTACATAGGAGGGGGCGAGCCTTGGGAGTAGGGGATGAGAGAGAAATTCACACACACACACACACAGGCTCCCTTTGCAAAAAGGGAATTATGGACACATGTGAGCTCGCTAGCCCAGATGCCCACAAGGTGTGCCCAATTCCTATTGGATGGCCTTGGAGGTGGACCAATGAGATTTAGGCTAGAGTAAATCCAGTTTAATTAATTTAAAAACACTTAATAAAATAACCAATGAGAATTAAGTCCTCTAGAAGACTATTGGACAGTCTCCCAAGGGGTCTATTGAGCATTCAGCAGCCCAATGGCTTGCCTGATTCCTATTGGCCAGGAGGCAAAGGGGTACAATGAGAGTTTAGTTTAATTATTAAATTACCTAAAGCTCTCACAAAAGGGGAAAGGGGGACACATGTCAATAGTCTATCACTTATGCTGCTTAATAATCATTGGCTTGACTTGGGGAGGGCCAATGGGGAGATAGAAAGAGCAAATAGCAAGAGGGCTCGCCCAAGAGAGAGAGGGGGTGATTTTTGCAAGGCATTATCACACACACACTCTCACACAGCCTATGTGATAAGTAAAGAAGACTAATGGAGAGCTCATCACCTACTCCAAGCTTGTGAGATAGAAGCCTACATCGACACACTCTTGGCATGTGGATGCAAATCCAACCAAGAGCCAAGCTTCAATGCATGTTCATCTCCTCTACCATGCTAATTACTACCATGCTCATCTCCTCTACCATGCTAATTACTAAGCTAAGCTATGCTAATATGAGTGATTATGTGAGGAGATGTACATCTTTCTCGTAAGATACTCCTTCCTCTCAATCTACTCTCATACCTTGCTAGCTCTCACCATGTTCGAAGGTGTGTGAGGTCTTGGGTCTGAGACCGGGGATAATTATAGTTGTGTTTGCTAAGTGTTTTGCTTGGTGCATGAAGCTTTCATCTTCATTGCACTAGCTAGTCTTGAAGGAACACAAAGAATTGTATTGTACAATGTCTCTCTTGATGGGAGAAACCATAATACAAAGCCTTTTGGAGGGGGGACCGGCTCCATGCAAATCCGGTCCTCAACTGTTGTCAATTGCTTAATTTCTCTCTCTTTTGAAAGTATTGTTCATGCTATCTAACTAGGTGTTATGCTTTTTGTTGCTCTCTCCATCCAAGCACTCTTGTAATTCTCATTAGGAATCTATTCTAATGAAATGCCCACTATGTTCATGCTAATTTCCGCTACACACAAGTTATTAGGCCATTAAATGTTACATTTACAATCAGCAAAAACCAACAATGTTTTACGATTTACAACGTATTGGGAAATCTCTTGAGCTTCCATTTCTCAATTAGCGCATGGAACGCCAAGAGTACACCTGTTGAACAATGGCCACTGTGCCATTGACTCTATGGTTTTTGAAACCAAGAATTCTCCCCTTCCAATGTTCGTCAAGGTTGCCACGGTTTCAAACTCGATGTGGCCCAATAGCTGCAGGTTGCATGAAGATCCAAGATCCTTTAAAACTTACACCTGCGACACACATTCCCCATCAAAGTCCCTAGTGTTATGCAAGCAAAATGCCTCTATCTCATCCTTTGGATTCCTTGAAGTGGAGGGGGTTGAAATGGAAGCCCCAGAAGAAGAAGAGCTATGGTGTTAGAGAGAGAGGCATGTTGTTTTAGGAATGAAATGAGAATGAATGGTTAAAAGGGAACAAAGGGGAGAAGAGTAGTTCAAATGGATGGTGTGGATGAAAGGGGGAGACAGGTCGTGCAACTATGGAAAGCTTCCATTTGTGACGTAGGTATGGAAAGCTTGGCGGGAGGAGGAGAAGTGGCTAATGGGGAGCAAGGGGAGAAGAAGTAGTTCAAAGGGATGGTGTGGATGAAGGGGGAGACAAGTGGTGTAGCTATGGAAAGCTTCCTCGTGTGCTGTAGCTATGGAAAGCTTGGAGGCAGAAGGAGAAAAGAGAAGAGAGAAGAAGTAGAATAGAGGGTATTGCTGAGAAATGCAGATTTTGGTCAAAGAAAATAGTTTTTTTTACCATATATTTGGTTAGGAGAGCTTCTGGAGAGTGAAAAGTGAGATTTAGAGATTTTCACAAAAATTTGAAATTTTAGGGTTACTTTATGGGAGCCCATGAAAGTGAAGGAACCCCCTCCCCCGTTCCCCCCTTTTCCCCCATCTCTCTCTTTCTAGGGGAAAAAGCTATAATGAGGGAACAAATAGGCCCCATGCACCCTACTACCCTACCTTTTGAGAGGGTATAGTTGTGGCCACCACCCTCTTGCTATTGGTCCATGCTTAATCACCCCTTAAGCTAAAGGGCCCTTTTGGGGTTCATATTTTTCCTAATGTTCAACAAGCTTGGAGAAGGAGATGGAGTTCTTGTGCTTTCACACAAGTGAGAATGTGTGAAAAATGAGTGTGTAAGAGAGTGTATAACCCCAAGCACACCCCCTTGCTTGCTTTGGTCCACCCCTCGTAGCTCAAGCTTGAAGCTCGTTGGACCCCTCTAAGCCTAGCCAATCACATGCACAATACATCTCAAGCAACATGGATAGCATTAGGACAAGTGTCCTCCTTACCTCTTTGAAATAGAGAACGTGAAAATATCTAGATATTTGTGGAATTGAACTAGAAGCTCATTGGACCCCTCTTTAGCCAATCCAATAGGATTCAAGCACACCATGTGGCTAAGCATAGGGAGAGCTTGACATGTGTCCATGTGCCCCTTGAAAAGGGGGTGCCCTTTGGGTGAGTGGAAGGTAAACTCAAAGATTCCCCTAACTTTGGGGCTTTCCTCCTCCCTTGCATTAGGAAAATTTGAACTTATTTTTGGGCCTTTTAAGAGTTCCACATCATCAAAGTTTACAAAAGAAAGCAACCCTAGACCCCTCTAAATAA
>NC_140932.1:180627549-180660804 GCF_014529385.1 Adiantum capillus-veneris | reverse complement strand
TAGATGAGTGTCTTAGCTTCATATGCACCAAGATGGAGTTCCCCTTGATCCTACACCAGAAGCTGGATGACAAGCTGCTTCCATTGGGGGACTCTGTTGCTGACACAATTGCGCTTGTGATAGCGACATTCTCGCTGCAGAGCAGCGAGAAAAGTCACGGACGAGGAGTTAGTTGCCACACAAGCCAAAGTTTTTGCCAAACAAACTCCTATCTGCTCTGATTCGCCTGGTTCGCAGAGCCCCCGCAAGGTGGATGAGAGAAAATCCTCTATCAACCTTGAAGACACACCAACAATGGATGATGAGGATAAGCAACAAGAGGTAATACTAAGCATCTTCTACGTTGATAATTCAACCTTCTTCTTTGCTTTTGGTTAATTAAAATTTTGCAAGATGTTTTGGACATGGACCTTTGGGCTAGCCGGAAGGGGGAGAGCGCATGGTGTTTGGGCCTCAAGCTGCCCTAGCACACTACCTACATCAGCAAACTACCAATGCAAGAGGTGTGCATAATTCACAAGGATTTCTCCACGAATGGCCATTTTGTTTGTTGGTGTTGAAGGCCGCAAGTAAACTCCTATGTTTAGCCATCATCCCTCAAACACCCATGTAATTATTCTTGCACGAAAAAATCACTAGCAATTGCCACTTCTGGCACTGGCTTCTGCGGGCAAGGTCATAACACGCATAGCTCTTTGTCAAGCTTTGGGGGTTGACAATGCCTAAGCTATAGCTACTTCTGTACTGACATCCATTCTACCCAATGTTATAGAACATCGTAGAGAGGTTGCAAAGCGCCTCTTGTCAAAAGATCGTTAAGCAATATGTACAAGCTTTTAAATGAAAATTATCTCTGTTCTCCATGATCTTTGCAAAGTTCAATTTCTGTTTTGTTCATGTTCAGTGAATGACAAGGAAACTGTTTGAAATTTGATTTTGTACATTGAAAAATCTTTGTCAAAAAATTTGCATACAATAGCTTTTTTTGTACAAGTGTGCCCTGAATTTGACATTTCATGCAATTTCCACTGTGTCCACAAGGCAGCGAGAATTGGCCCTGCAAGACTGCTGTCTAGCCAATTCTCGTTGTCTTGTGGACAACACAAATTTCTCAAGCTTTGGAAGTTTTTGGCATATACAAAGCAATATATTTACATAATGGACAATTTCAAGCCAAACAAAATAATTTGTTAGCTTTGGTTGCCAGTTGATTATCCTTTTGTACAGCTGATTAGCATCTCACCTTCAACCATTTAACAAAATAAATGTAGACAAATGGACAATAAAATTGGACAAAAAGAGACAGATTGTATTTGTCGCAAAGTGAAAATATATTGAGTTCTCAAGAAAACTTGAATCTAGTACAAGGGTTCCAAAGTAGATTGATTCCAATACAAAAGTTAGTTACAAAAAAAAGGTTTTGACATCAAAGGTATCAGTCCTGCCTTAGGCGACGTACAAGTTGCATGTCCTTGGCAATGATTGTTACACGCTTGGCATGGATAGCACATAAGAATGTGTCTTCAAAGAGACTGACCAAATAAACCTCTGCAGCCTCCTGAATTGATCGAGGGCAATTGCAGACATCCGAAGCTCTGTGTTGTAGCTTTGTAGCACTTCTTTACATGTCCGTGCAAAAGGTGCTTTCCTAATAAGCAGGTCTGCTGTCTTCTGGTAATGCCGGATCTCAGCAATACGCTCCACAAAATCATCTTGTTTTTTGAGGTCGATGTTGTGGGGGCCTCTGAGCTCCTTGTGGCTTTGCTCTTTGCAGCTTCCTATAGAATTTTGACTTTCGACGGCGCTTGGGAGGTGGCTGGGGGGCATCTTCATCTGGATCATAATTCTCATCTTCACTGCTATGCTCATCATCGTTGTGTTGATCAGAAGGCCTGGCACCCATTCCACTAGGCAGTGACTTGCCGGCCATGGTGGGGCGACCTGGCCAGATGGCCTCGGGCCCATTTCGCCTCGCAATGTCTTCCCGCCCACCCTATGGTTCACTGGAATTTCCTCCCTTCCCATGTGCACATTCATCCGACGTGTCCGTCTCATGATCTGAGTCAGCTAGCTCTTCAGGTTGTCAATTTGCATGCATCTTCTGCTTTTTGCGCACCTCAATGGTCTTAGGATTCTTCTTTACAGTTTGTTTTGTCCTTGCCATCGTGAAAGTACGTTTGGGGGCCTTCTTAGAGCTTGTGGTGTTCGGTGAGGGAAGGAGTGTTATGTGTTTGAAAGGGGGGGGGGGGGGGGGGGTCTCTTTATATAGGGTGGCCATATAAGGGTGGGTTCACATGGTGGAAAAGAGCCGCTAAAAGCACGACAAAATAATCTTTAAATTTTTAAACCACATGAAATTGGAGAACTATTCAAAAACATAGAACGAAACATACACTTCTAAAATTTCATAAACAATCAAACAATGCAAACAATCTCTAGCGTTTTGAGGGACGAACTTGGGCCAGTCAACGGGTTTCTTTTGCCAAGCGCGATGACTTTGCACGTTCAATCGACATTTTGTGTCCAAATGTGGTGCGATAAAACCACTTGAACATTTACTAAAGATAGCATGAGTGCACTAAACCTCCTCCATGTCTTGTATTCTTGAAGTAGACACCTTTGGCACGATAGTGTGACTTTTCTATACCTTGCGTGCTCCAAAGATCCAATGCACCATACATGTTCATAAAGTATGCACCATGGTTATCGAGGATGTGCTGTCCAAAAAGCCACAACACATCGATGATCAAAACTAAAGCATAGTACACACCAAGTCGGAATAGCAAGCACTCACCATATAGTGTGTAATGTACAACTATCTTTGTGAACTCCACCACCAAATTTTGGAATTCTTGTCGTTGCTCACTGGTTGTGCTTGCAAGTTGTACTATCTTCATCATCTTGTTGAATACCGCCCAAACATGTTGTCGGCTAAGCACAACACTTGCATTGCTGTCATTGTCCGTTGTATACTTGTAGAGATCCTTCCACAACTCCCATCCACCTTCAGATGTTGATGTTCCGGTAGCAACACCCCTTTCCTTGGACCGAAACCTCTTCAAAAAATGCCTTGTCTTTAGTACACTCATGGACACTGGTTGGGCCACTTCCTGAGCGCTTGCATTGTTCTTCTGTGCAACAATGGAGGTGTTGGTCCCATGACAACCTATTGAATTTAAGAGCCCTTCCACTTTTGAGATAGCACCAAACGACCTCTCCATAGGATTCTTTGTAAAGGCATAATCAATATGAAGTTTTAATAAACGATCAAAGATGCGCATAAAAGCGTGAAGTGTGCAAAAATGCACATTTTGAGAGGGAAGTTAATTATAGGGTTCCATTCATTGTCTTTTATAGCACGATTGGGCTCCTCCAGCATAGGACATCGTAGAACCGAATGCTCCCACACACGTGTAATTTGTGAATTATCATCTTCCTCTGTTTCATCGACCATTGCGATCTTGCGTGCATTCCCCTTATAGCCCTTAATGCAAAATGGACAAAAATTAGAGCTCCTGCCTCTTGTTTGCACTCAAGAATGCACTTGATTGTTTTCAAATCGCCACCTAAGTGCCAATCAACTTCAAACTCCCCTATGCCATCTACTTGGAGTTTTTCCCCAGTTAGTTGTGCCTTAATGACATCTATTATCCACGGAATGCATTCAAAAATACAGGCAAGGACTCCATGGGTCTCCTTGGGAACCTCAATAGCACCAAGCAACCAAATTTCTTTCTTCGACTGCACACTGAAAGATGGTGCACAATCCTCGTTCATAGCTATACGTTTTGCATGAAATAATGCCTCATTCATGAGAGTAATACTTATCCTTTCTAATCTTCGTTTATTCACAATCTGACACTCGTCTAGCTTGAGCACAAACACCAACCTTGAGCATAGCACTGAAAAATGTCCAAAATAACATAAGAAAAATCATAATTGAAAAAAAAGACTGCATTACTGTAGGCTCACCATTAGGTGGTACACCATAAAATGTATCATTACCATTTGAAGTCTTTTCAAATCAACAAAAATGTTATTTGACATTGAGTAAGGAAATCCCTTCTTGTAAGATACTCCTTCTTCCTCTCAATCTACTCTCATACCCTGCTAGCTCTCACCATCTTCGAAGGTGTGTGAGGTCTTGGGTCTGAGACCGGGATAATTGATGTTGTGTTTGCTAAAGTGTTTTTCTTAGTGCATGAAGCTTTTATCTTCATTGCACTAGCTAGTCTTGAAGGAACACAAAGAATTGTATTGTACAATGTCTCTCTTGATGGAGAAACCATAATACAAAGCCTTTTGGAGGGGGGACCGGCTCCATGAAAATCCAGTCCTCAATTGTTGTCAATAGCTTAATTTCTCTCTCTTTTGAAAGTATTGTTCATGCTATCCAACTAGGTGTTATGCTTTTTGTTGCTCTCTCCACCCAAGCACTCTTGTAATTCTCATTACGAATCTATTCTAATGAAATGCCCACTATGTTCATGCTAATTTCCGCTACACACAAGTTTTTAGGCCATTAAATGTTACAAAGGAGGTAGGTGTGAACTGAAAATTAGGAGAGAGAAGAGATAGAGAGGAGTGAGAGACAAAAGAGTGACTTTGGAGGAAAATAAAAAAAGGTGGGAAGTTTCATATTTTGCAGGTCTAGCTGTGATATTTTGAGCTCGGGGGGTGCACTATGTAATCATGTTAATGTTTAACGTGAGTTCGAAAGGAGGAGTTTGAAAATGCAAAAAATTTAGGCAATTTAACAAAAATACATTAAAATAAGAGGTTTTTATATTCAATTTTGGGAAAATTTACTAAAATAAGGGGTCATTTTATTCATTCACACATGTTAAATGAGGGATTTTTTTAATACCCCATGAACGCACGTTATATAGTCGGGTACTAAATGGTGAACCCCCCGAGATTTTGAGAGAGAAAATTGATTTTTGAGTATATATATAGTTTGGGGAGAAGTTTGACTAAAAGTGAGGTTTTTTTGGATTTTTTTGAAAAAAAGTGCTTTTTTGGGTTGAGGCTATGGACCCCCTTGATGATGTGACAAAAGAAAGGGGAGAGGTAGTTATTGTCATAAAGACCACCACTCTTTTGGGTAGAGAGAGAATGTACCTATCCTCCCTCCTTAGCCTCTATTTCAACCTACAAAAAGCCTATGAAAGCCTAAAAAAAAACCTATGAGAATACCCTCATTCAATGGCCTTGTCTCAACCACACACATTTTTAGCTTTAATCCCTTAAAATTAGGGATCCTTACAAGGCCCTTTTGGGATTTATATTTTTCCTAATGAGTTGAGAGCCTACACCAACACTCTTGGCTATGAAATGCAAATCCAACCAAGAGCCATGCTTCAATGCTTAAGCTTGTCATCCTCTCCATCTTCATTATTATGATATTATGCTATGCTAAGCAAGAAGAGGGATGATAAGTGAGGAACTATTTCTTTGTCCTATGAATGATTCTTCTTCCTCTTCCCTACCCTCGTAGGCTCGCTAGCTCTCTTCACCTTCGAAGGTGTTTGAGGCCTTGAGACTGAGGTCGGGATGGTTAATGCTTATACAAAGTTTATGTTATGCTTGTGATGCATGAAGATTTCCATCTTCATAGCATCACCAAGGTCACAAGGAACACAAAGATTGTATTATACCAAGTCTCTCTTTATCATGAGAGAATCAATAATACAAAAAGGCTATTGGGGGGGGACCCGCTCCACATAAATCCAGTCCTCAATTGTTGTCAAGTTCTCTAATTCTCTCTCTCTCTCTCTTGAAAAAGTATTATTCATGCCAAGTTAATTAAGTATAATGGTTATGTTGCTACCGCTAATTAAGTTTACTTCTATGTTCTCAAAGTAGTCTCACAAAAATGCTCTCTTAATTCTCCTAATTCCGCTATTCTCAAAGTTCATGGGCCATTTCCATTACACTTCTTATCAATCATATATCTAAACTAATCTATACCTTACTACCTAGTCATGAATATACTAGCTCTCTCATCCAAGAATGTGCCTTACTCCCAAATGTGTCTATTAATACCACTCAAAGAGACAACACAACTCTCTCTATATGCACACACAAGTACATGTATTTTTAAATAGTGTATATCCTCCACAAATGTACATAGAATACATCACTACTCTTTTTCATATTTTGTTTGTTTGTATTATCTTATACGCTATGAAATCAAACATTCCTCACATGTTGGCTCCTACTTACATTGAATGACATTTTTTATGGAAATGATTTGTAATTAAGCCCTGTAGCTCCTCACATCAGCTCAGGTATTTTGGATTCATGAACAGCAGTTTGTAAGTACTTTGCTATACTCCAAGGTGGTGTCAAACAGATAGTACATATTTTTCTCTTTTATGTCTTTTGTGGTACACTGGTCACATGTATACATATTTTCCAATTTAGGCAATGTGTCAATGCTCATTTTGGTGTAGGTTCGCCAATTAGGCAACACCACGTCACTACATATCTGTCAATTTAGGCAACACAACAACAAACTACAAATTCACAATTTTTAAACAATACCAAATGCAAATTCGCCGATTTAGACAGTATTAGTGCAGATTCTTGCTGATTAACTAGGCAGACATCTTATTGGTGTAGATTCGTCGATTTAGGCAACACCGATCACGAAATCATGCTGCACTGGCTAGCCACCACTGTCCCTAGCATGGTTTTGTTACTTGGGTATACAAAATGACGGATATTCGGATTTGGATTTCAAATGGTTATATGTTAACGGATATTTGGATTTGGATTTATATTGGATTTGGACTTGGTATATAACAACTTCCTGTCGTAGCAGTTTTTATTAAATTGGACTTGATATTGATGCAAATTGATTATTGAATGATAAGTGTGACCAATGATATCTTGATACATTAGGGTATAACATATATGTAAGGTCTCGGACCCCGACCAAAAAGAGCACCATTGTACCATGGAATGAACATAATGGAAAAAGTTACTATTTTTAGCAGTTTTCCAAATTCTGACAGTGCCATGATATTTAGAATAATTTAAAGATTCAAAATGTGAGTTAAAATATTTTTTGTGAAAATTTTCTAAAAATAGTAAGTTTTTGGTCACCCGACCACCTGTCTACTTTTGACCGTTTCGAAAAGATGCACCCGTACCTCGAATTTGAAAAAAAATGCATTTTCTGACCCCGGGGGCTGCTAAAGATGGTAGGTACTCGGACAGATACACCTTAGTTAGAGCTTAGTATAGCAATTTACGGCATTAAAATCCGACTCGTATGGCCCGTTTTAGCCTAAAACCAGAATTTCCTAAGGTTGTGCGGGGAGGCACCGGGGGTCGAGGCTGTGTGGGAACAGGTCCCAGGCCACTCAGAGCTTGCTTTAGCAGCTAGGGGGCGCCCTCTCTTCTTTTGGGAGTTGTGGGAGAGTTTCCATGCTTGAGAGTGAGTGTGAGAGTCAGTTACACTAGCTAACTGGACACTTGGTATGCATGTAACTGGACTTGCCATGCATAAGTGGAGTAGCTCTCAGATGCAAATAGCAAGCCAAGTCGATTTTCAGCATGGAGAGGCCTATTTAAGAGTGTGCTCTCACACACACAGACACATGCTCACACACCCACTCAGTACACACACACACACACACTTGCACACACACCTTGGGGAGGTGTTGCCGACACATAGTTTTTGGAGAAGAAGCAAAAGAGGGAAGTGCTGCCCAATTTTTGTCTTGAGAACTCCATTGGATAAGAAATTCGAGTAGATTTCAGCCCCTAATCACGGTAATATCGATTTAATTTATGTTTTGCTGCAAATCTATCCATCATTCTCTTAACTCCTCAATTATTATGCTTAATCATAGCTATATTTCTTAATAGCTGCTCTCTAATTCTCCATATCATTATTCTATTACATAATCATCATCCAATAGTTAATTATGCAAGCCATCAATCTCTCCTAATCATAGATTAATGCATGATTAATAAGAAGAAATCTCCCGCTAGTCAGCATAGTAATTAATTGTCAAGCCGGTAATGATGTGGATTTGGTCAATTTCATTCTATTACCACACAATATTGGAGTAACTAAGTTGGATTCAATTTATTCATAGATTAGGATGTAATTAAGAAAATTAATCTGTCATTAAGCCACTAGGAAGGGAATATCCTCTCACCTATGTATATGATGATTCTACATTTCTCTACTTACTTTAGGAAGGTGATTGAGCATGTTTAATTCACATCTCTAGTAATTTAATTAGTAAAAATCTGAAATTCTTAATTACCTAGGCTAAGTATTTAAATTTTAGAGCCAGTTCCCATAGAACAAGTAAGGTGTTATCCCTAAAATTGCTATGTCTTAAAGAAAATCTAACCCCTCATACAAGAGGGATTGTTCAGTGATTCCAATCTGTCATCTTGATTATTATGGCACTCTCGGACATTAGTTCTTTTCTCCAAGTTGTCAATTAATTAGTGAGTATAAAATGGCCCCGGTAAAGAGAACTCGCTTCGTTGGTACCCACGACGGCGAGGCGGGAACAAGAAACGTGAATGGAAAAAGGAAAAGCTCCCATGGACGACCAAGTACCGGCCATCTCACGGTCCATTGACGAGGAAGTGGAGAATGTAGGTCACATTTTCATTCAAGTTGTTTAATTTAACATTGCATATGATAAGTTAGGAAAGAGCATATCCCTAACATGTAGGACAAATCCGACGGAAACCTCGGCATTTTAATTCAATTGTATATTAAAGTCTAAGTAGGAAAGAATGGTTGATAGATATATTCTTTGAAATAGGAAAGAATGTCTGCTAGGGAAAATTTAGCTCGGCATGTTCATTCTAATTCCAATGTTGAACTAGTCCTGATCCCCCTACTGATCACAGGGGTCGGCTCGCGACGATTTCGCAGTAGCTAGAGTTACTGCTTAGGGCCTCTACCCATGAGTTGCTTTCTATGCAGTGGGAACCCACGTCTTGCTTTCTATATAGTGGGAATGTCCATGTCGTGTTTTTTATGCGGTCGACATACCTAGTTGTATGGGCAGCTAGGCGACAACGGGAGGACTAAACTCTCGCTGGAGGGGGGATGTTGTACCTCCAAAACATTGGAATTTTAATGAATAAGTTTGAGTAGAATTTTTACTAGAATTACTGTCTTGGTGCCGCTTTGCAATATTGATTGAAGGGCTGTCTTAACGAACCTTGTGATTCGGAATCTAAACAAGGAACTTTTATGTTGAACAACCATTGTGGTAGTAATTAGGATACACAAGAAAGTGTGAGTGTGGGATGGAAAGTGGGGAATTAACTGAGGTTGTGAATGCCTATGAGTGGGGTGGTCCCGATTGGTCGGGAACTCTCCGTCCCCATAGTGTTTAAATCGACACTAGTATTACTCATTGTCCCTAGAGTGGCGAAGTCTCAAGTGTACGTGCCTCTGAAACATGGGGAAAAAGGCTAGATAAGTTAAACATGCTTCCCCTGCGAGGTGGAGCTAGATCTCGTTGCTGGTAGGCTCGAACTCGACTCACTTTGTGATGAGAGATCGTTTGCGAGATGAACCCTGAACCACTTTGTTTGCTTCCGCTATAGATCTAGTGGCCACCAGGTTTACCATCAGATCCACCGTTTGAGACGGCGGGGTGGGGACCTCACACCTGGTATCAGAGCCAAGGTTAGGTTAGACTGAGAAATAAAGTCGTATAGTTTAAATATTTAAAGGAACTAAGGGTATATAGGTATCTGATCCGAATTCCTTGCATTGGTTTTGCAGGAAGACCCCGTGCTAGAATATAGAAAGTTCCATGTGTTTGAGCTTATTTACGAACAAGCTCGACGATCCCCAGTTTACCAATTCAGGCGAGATGTCATGGAGATGTTTCTAAAGGCTCATACACCGCACTCCACTCGCATCGATCAAAATGGGGGCTTGACTGGACACTTGCAGGAGGGGTTTACTATATCAACGCTCGAAAGCTAGGATGCCTGGCTACCGATTTGAAGAAGATACGTTGGGGAGAAGAATTGAGGGTGTTGCAGATATTCTACTTGCTACCTACACGAATGGACCTGACTGTCTCTGACAACACCAATCAAACCCTCAACGAGTGGCTTTTGGAGAAGGTCACCAATGTAATCCCAACAAACATAGTTAGAACTTTTGGAGTACGTGGAAGGATGAACAGAGGGCAAGGGCATGAAGTTACCGCTAGAGTGAATGCCGCAGTGGTACAACCAACTGTAGGTGATGAAGCAGTGGAGAGAGCAACCTTGCATGCTGCAATTGACAACCCCAATGGTTGCGAGCAATACGAAGTCATTCATACGCCACGATCTCTCAGAGGTGAACAAGTTAACTTCCTTATAGATTGTGGTAGCACTCTTTCATTTCTTTCACCCAGATACATGAGGAAGCTAAAGCTAGACAAGTATCCAACAAGCAAGCTAGTTGTAGAGTTAGCAAACGGCAAAAAATCGACTTTGATTTAGGGGGACACCCAACCTCTGCCCAATTTCGAACCCTACTCTTAGGATTCTTTGATGGGATACTAGGGATGGACTGGTTAAAGCAAAATAAGGCCCACATCCATTGTGCACAAGGGAACTTTACCTTTACAGATAACTTGGGTAATGAAGTCTTAATCCAGGGGGAAAATGGGAGACCTAGGGCTACTCTAGTTAAGGCCAGCAAACTTTTGAAGGGATTGAGAAAGGGGCAGCAAATTTATGCGATAAAGCTCAACAAGGTGGACCAATCAGATACCTCACTTTGACCAAATTGGTTGAGGGAGTATGATGATGTATTCCCTGAAGACCTCACCAATCTTCCTCCACATAGAGAGGTAGATCATGAGATTGAGACTATCCCTGGATGTGAATCTATCTCAAAAAGACCTTATAAAATGTCACTTCCAGAGGCCATCGAACTCAAGGAACAACTAAGGCAACTCATTGAGCAAGGATTCATTCGACCCAGTACTTCTCCTTGGGGTGCACCAGTTCTTTTTCAGAAGAAGAAGGATGGAACCTTAAGGCGATGCATAGATTACCGTGGACTGAACCAGATAACTGTCAAAAATAAGTATCCAATTCCAAGCATTGACGAACTCTTGCACAGGCTCCATGGTGCCAAAATGTTTACAAAGATTGATCTAACGTAGTACCATATCAGGATCAAGGAATCAGATATTCCAAAGACAGCTTTCAAGACTAGGTATGGACCCTACGAATTCACAGTAATGTCTTTTGGTCTAACAAATGCTCCTGCAAGCTTCAATCGACTTATGCAGGATATTTTCAGACCTTATCTGGATGATTTTGTCCTGGTTTTCTTTGATGACATTTTGATCTATTCTAAGAACGAGGCAGATCATGAAGAACATGTTCGTAATGTATGATCTTTTTGAGAACACCAACTTTACGCTAAAGCGAGCAAGTGTACCTTCTGCTCACCTAAGGTCATTATCTTGGATTTGTCATATCGGCCGAAGGGATTTCAATGGACCCAGATAAAGTCAAGGATATCATTGATTGGCCTCAACCATCTACCGTCAGCGAAGTAAGAGGATTTCTTGGGATAACGGATGGTACAGGATTTTTGTCAATGACTATGCACGTATTGCTGCGCCTTTAACGGAACTCCTGAAGAAAGGAATGAGGATCAAATGGAAGACCGAGCATGAGTTTAGTTTTGCTAAGCTAAAAGAATTCTTGGTCTCGGCTCCTATCTTAAAGCTTCTCGTTTTCAGTAAAGAATTTGAAGTAGCGACCGATGCTAGCAAGTTTGCCTTAGGCGGAGTTCTTACTCAAGAAGGAAGACCGGTGGCGTATACTTCACGAAAGTTGAGGGATCATGAGAAGAATTATCCTACTCATGATTTGGAACTATTAGCGGTTATTCATGCGCTGAAGTTATGGAGACATTATCTTCTCGGGCGCAAGTTGCAGCTAGTAACAGACCACAAGAGCTTAAAATGGATTTTTATTCAACCTGTTCTCAATATGCGACAACGGTGATGGATAGAGCTTTTACAAGAATATGACCTTGACATAAAGTATAGACCAGGGAAGAAAAATGCAGTTGTAGATGGACTTAGCCGAAAATCTTTTCTCGGAGCTATCTCTATTCCAAATAACCCTATCTGGGATAAAATCAAAGAAGCATCTTTGGTAGATCCAGAGTACCAATGTATAGCATCAATAGTCCAGAAAAATAAGATGCCTGAAGCTAAGGATTACTCTCTTATGGAAGGGTGTCTTTACTACAGACATAGACTCTGTGTACCCAGAGACCCAGCTCTAAAGAAGGCTATTCTGTATGAAGCACACGATAGCCCTACATCTGGACATCCAGGCTATGCTAAGACTCTTCATGCTGTCAGGAGGAGTTATTTTTGGTCTTGAATGAAAGGAGACATACTTCGCTATGTGAGGCAATGTCTTTCTTGTCAACGGATAAAAGCTGAAAGGATCAAGTTACCAGGGCAACTTCAACCTCTTGACATACCCCAGATGTCACGTGACATATCCCAACCCTATGTGTCCGTGGGCAAGCTACACCACAGCAGGGTTCAGTCAGTTTAGTCAAGTCTAGATTAGCAGTGATCTGGCACTTTTGTGAGTCTATTCGTAGACCGTACATGCCCAGTCACTTAGCATAGATGCATATCCGCCGGTTTCACACAGCATGATCATCTGAATTCCCATCAAAATCCATTAGCATCAGTTAGGGAAATTTTCCAGTGCATTTAGCCTATATTTCCTATTTATTGGTATTTTCACTTATTATTTTTAAGTGACTTTCCAACAAAAGTAGGTAGGCCAAATTTGCTAAGTTAATCTATAAGAAAACCCAAGTTAGCACTTTCTGGCAGAAGAGGCAGCAAGAGCTTCCCGCTCAACAGGCAACTTCTCAGCGGTACCCTCCCTCAGCATCAGATCCATCGCCATCACCACCCCTCCCTTGGCGTTTTTCATAGGATCAGTCTCGTCTTGAAGCTCCCCCCTTCTGGCGACAGTTCCCCTTGAACATCAGCCCTATCCTCGATGTTTTCCCACGACAGAATCACCTCAGCCTTCAACATTTTTGTCATAGCCTTGCAGCGTTTTACTAACGCTAGGCCTTTGCATCAGATTAGCCGATTTCAGCCCTTCCAGAGCAGCGTTATTCAATAGGTGTTCCTCAGCTTGGGCATCGTTTTCAGCAGGTGCAATTCAGTATAAAAACGTAGCTTAGCAGACACAACACTTCAGCGTTTTTGTCTCTAGCATGACCCCCGACACAAACAATCATTTTCAGCCAGTAAAGCAACAAGAAAAATAGTCATTTTCAACCTCAAAACAGCCACCGAATTCAGCCCATAGAAGATCACAGTTTCCATCCACACGAAGTCGTCGTCCCATTGCATATGCATTGTACACCTTTGTGCAATCAAAGTTAGACCACTCTCGCCGACAAGAGTGGGGCCTTCGGAGGAGGGTTTTACAACCTCTCAGTGTCGTATCTCTTCTCTCTTCTTCTCTCAGTCTCATTCACTTGCACGCACAATATCCACTCACTTTGTTCCTGACCACAACACTCTACAAGACGGAAAGCTCTCTCTTTCCCTAAAGAACTAAACAGAACCTTGAGCAATAAAGATCACTAATCTTGAGAAAATACAACATTCATTCCGCTGCACCTAACATTGGTATCAGAGCTTTGGAAGTGTTCTGCATTACTCGAGGAAAGAACCACAAGAATTTTTTTGCTTGTTGCAATCGCACGAACCCAAGTTTACTTGGGCGTGGCGATTCTTAATCGTGTTTTGTTAAAGTGTGACAGGAATCCCAAGAAAGAAGGGCTTGTCCAGCCTCCCCTTGTGTCTTTTTTTACTCATTGAGAGCGGACCGTGCACTTAGCACGGCCGACCAATCGACGTGAGGTGGGAAAAAGCAACCTTGGTGTGAGCGCAAGGCCGCCAAGGGGTGCGTCCGCAGAAAAGGGTAGAACTCGGGTGAAGAGAAGATCCTTCTCCAACGCGATTTGCAAGCGAAAGAAAACCTCAAGACCCTCAAGAACTCAAGAACCTCAAGAATCCAAGACCCTCAAGAATCAAGAACCTCAAGAACCCAAGTTCCTCGCGAGCTTAAGACCCCAAGATCATAGTGCATGGTCGTCACCCGAAGCGGAATGGATACTTCGCATACAGGTGATGAGCATGAGAGAGGCGACGGAGACTCGTCCCCACCCGAAGATGATTTCTTCAACCCTCCCCCTTCGCCATCTACGCCAGACCCTGTGGAGTCAATGATGAAGCAAATGATGGCCATGATGGATAGACAAGAAGACAAGCGCCTTGCTTTAAAACGCGAGCGCTACGCAAGAAAAGAAACAAAAGAACTAAGGAAGGAAGAAGCGGCAGCACGAAACGCAGCATTGGAGGCCGATCGTGCCGCTCATAGGTTGGCTTTGGAGATCGAGCGTGAAGTTCATAGATTGGCTTTGGAGGCCGAGCTTGAAGTTCGACGAGAGCTATGCACTCAAGAATTGATTGCCCAAGCCCTAGCCTCGAAGACCGAACCACCCAAAGATCGTGGGAGCTCGTCAAGTGGCGCAAGCCACGACGCGGTTTCCAACCATCCAGTTACAGAAAAGTTGATTTTCAGTAAGTATGATGGTAAGATGGATGCTACTATTATTCATTCTTGGTTGCATCAATTTAATGCTTATTTTGCGACAACTAAGAAGACAAGCAATAGCAAAGTTTTGATGGCAGCTATGTACCTTGCCGGTGATGCCATTAATTAGTACCACACATGGCAAGAGGCACAGCTAGTTGCGCACCTAGAGGCAGCCGACGATTTCACGCCCCTCTCTTTTAGTTGGGCTGATTTCCAAGACAAGCTCAAGGCGCGGTTCATGCCACCTTAGTACCTTGCACGATTGAAGGACGATTGGCGTGCTCTCAAGCAAAGTGGTATGCCGGTTATGTCTTTTTCTAATCGTATTTTGCAGCTAGGTACCCAACTACGCATGTCGGATGATGAGCGCAAAGAGGCTTTACTCTTTGGATTGGACGAGTATATCAAGTACGATGTCAAGGTATTCGATCCAATCGATCTCAACAAGGCGGTAGCGATTGCTCTCGCACACGAGATGAAGCTCAACAAAAGTACCTCGCAGACTTCTCAGAACCCGCAGAACGGTAAGAATGGTAAGAATGATAACTCTTCTAACCAATCTACCAACAGTATCTCATCAAAGAATTCTTTCAATGAGTCTCAGGGTAAGGCTAACACAACTGCTAAACCTAAGCTTACTCCAGATGAAAAGGTAGCACAAGGAATTGTAGGAGGATACATCACTTCAGAAGAACAAAGCACTTATTCTAAGGAAGGTCGTTGTTTTCATTGTCACATTAAGGGTCACATAAAACGAACATGTCCTAAGCTTGAATCGAATGAATCTAAAGAACCCACAGCACCCACTACATCTATCAATGCAATGAATGATAACACTGGTGTGCCCAAAGTTTCTCAGGACCCTCCCATTGATGATTCTCTCATTAAATGTTATGGTCGCACATTGGGGCACCGTTTTGTCATATTTTTTGACCCAGGTAGTATGCATGATGTGATCATATCCTCTCTTGTTGAGAGAGCCCGCCTCGAAGTTAGTCCGAGATCTCCTATCGAGATCTCTGGCTTTCGTCCTAGTATGGACGCTCTCGTCATGAAGGAGTGCCTTGATGTGTTGTTTGCAATTCAACAGGCTGCCTTCACTAGAAGATTTGTTGTTTCTCCTATCTCAGGATGTGATATGATTTTAGGCATGAAATGGTTTTGTGAATTGAACCCTCTCGTTGATTGGGAGGCTAACACTTTAACTCTCAATGACAAAAGTGATTCTCATACTGTCTTTCATGGAGAGGAGATTTTTCCTTCTCCATCTCTCATTTCTAATATGCAGGACAAGATTGAAAGGATTCGGGATAAGGAGATTCTCTCTGTCTCTCTTTCTCCACAGCATGACACACAGGACTTTCATGATTATGAGAAGCATGATGATTTCTATGAAAAAGACAAGCCTGATGAATTGCATGAAGATGATGTGATTGTTCACAAGGATGATGTGTTAGTTGATGATGTTCCTAGCGAAGCTAACCTCGTTGAAGATTCGATCAATCACCAAGAATCGATCTTGGATTTCGAGGTCCACAAATCCCCCCAAGAAGATTCGATAGATCCCGAAGAAGCGATCTTGGCTCTCGAGCCTTGGTCCAAAGAACCATCACAGGAAGTATTATGTGTTCGCATGATTGATACGCACGCATTGTTCGAGTGTTTCATTCGTGAAGGTTTCCTGTATTTTAGTCAGCATCGTTATGTGATTCCTTTTCCTAGACATGACATATTGTATGTTGAGCACGTTTCTCTCATGGATGAACACGAACGTATGCAGATTGTTCATGGAAAGGTGAAAAGTTTGTATGTAAGGAAGTCGCATTCCATGTCTCTTCCTTGGCATGACACAGTTTTCGAAAGAGCACATGATTGTATGAGTACCACACATGGGCATTTCCATTGTGATTTGCCACAATTGATTGATTTCGATCAAACGGAAAAGATTTGAGCGCATTGTTTGCATGTGTTTGATGAACGGTTTTTCACTGCGTCTCTAGATTCATCTACATTGCATACACAGTCTTTAGAGAAGACTATTTTTTTCCTTCACTTTACATGGAATGGGTATGTTCATGGTTTTGTGTTGGAGATGGTTTCAGGAATTTTCAGCCATGGAGATTCTTGAAGACGAAAGAAGCAGGACTCTAGACGAATTTGAAGCAAGAAAGGAGATTTAGAAGACTTTGTGTCTCTTTCGGCACGGCCCAAAGAAGCAAGCATTGCAGACCTTTATGAAGTTCAAGTACCACACGATCCACACAGCAGAGTGGGCCGGCGAAGAGTCCCTTCCAGGATTCCGGATGCTTTTGGCGATCTCCCTCGATGCCATACAATTCAGTACCAGTATCTCACTTTGAAAAGGAGGGGATGTCACATGACACATCCCAACCCTATGTGTCCGTGGACAAGCTACACCACAGCAGGGTTCAATCAGTTCAGTCAAGTCTAGATTAGCAGTGATCTGGCACTTTTGTGAGTCTATTCATAGACCGTGCATGCCCAGTCACTTAGCATAGATGCATATCCTCCGGTTGCACACAGCATGATCATCGGAATTCCCATCAGAATCCATTAGCATCAGTTAGGAAAATTTTCCAGTGCATTTAGCCTATTTTCCTATTTATTGGTATTTAGAATTATTATTTTTAAGTGAATTTCCAACAAAAGTAGGTAGGGAAATTTTTCTAAGTTAATATATAAGCAAACCCAAGTTAGCACTTTCTAGCAGAAGAGGTAGCAAGAGCTTCCTGCTCAACAGGCAACTTCTCAGTAGTACCCTCCTCAGCATCAGATACATCGCCATCACCTCCCCTCCCTTGGCGTTTTTCATAGCATCAGCCTCGTCTTGAAGGTTCCCCCTTCTGGCGGCAGTTCCCCTTGCAGATCAGCCATATCCTCGGTGTTTTCCCCCGACAAAATCACCTCAGCCTTCAGCATTTTTGTCACAACCTTGCAGCGTTTTACTAACGCTAGGCCTTTGCATCAAATTAGCCGATTTAACCCCTTCCAGACCAGCGTTTTTCAGCAGGTTTTCCTCAGCTTGGGCAGCATTTTCAACAGGTGCAATTCAGTATAAAAACGTAGCTTAGCAGACACAGCACTTCAGCGTTTTTGTCTCTAGCATGACCCGCGACACAAACAATCATTTTCAGCCAGTAAAGCAACAAGAAAAATAGTCATTTTCAGCCTCGAAACAGCCACCGAATTCAGCCCATAGAAGACAACAGTTTCCAGCCACGAAGTCGTCGTCGTCGTCGTCGTCATCGGCATAGCCCCATTGCATCAGTCCATTGCATACGCATTGTAGACCTTTGTGCAATCAAAGTTAGACCACTCTCGCCGACGAGAGTGGGGCCTTCGGAGGAGGGTTTTACAACCTCTCGGTGTCGTATCTCTTCTCTCTCCTTCTCTAAGTCTCATTCACTTGCACACACAATATCCACTCACTTTATTCGTGACCACAACACTCTACAAGACGGAAAGATCTCTCTTTACCTAAAGAACTAAACGGAACCTTGAGCAATAAAGATCACTAATCTTGAGAAAATACAACATTCATTCCGCTGCACCTAACACTGGATGAAATGGGAATGCATCAGTATGGACGTTGTTAGAGGATTACCTTCTACAAGAGGTTATGACTCTGTTTTTGTGGTTGTTGATATGCTCACAAAAGTGGCTTATCTAATACCTGTAAAGACAACCTTTACTGCTTCGGATATTAGCCGGGTATTCATTAAGGAGATTTTTAGGTTACATGGTTTACCCAAGCGTATCGTCAGTGATAGAGATACCAAGTTTACATCAAAATTTTGGACTTCGCTTTTCCAATCTATTGGGTCACAATTAGCCTTCAGTACAACGTATCATCCGCAGACAGATGGGCAGACTGAAAGAGTTAATCAAGTTATTGAGGACATTCTCAGGGCCTATTGTTCGCAAGAGCCAAAGAAGTGGTTACAATATCTTCCTTTGGTAGAATATGCTTATAATTCTTCCGAACACAGAAGCATTGGAATGTCACCCTTTAAAGCTCTTTATGGACAGGACTGTTTAGCACCATTGAACTTCTCGAATCCAACCATCAGGATAGAAGCCTCTAGGAAGATGTTAGAAGATATGGAAGCTTAGACTAGAGCTTTTCGCCAAGACATTCGGGCAGCTCAGGATAGACAAAAGCACCTTGCAGATAAGAACCGTTCGGAAAGAACTTTCAAAGAAGGAGAAAGGTTTTTCTGCGAGTCCGACCGAAGAAAATCAACTTATCACTAGGCAGATACAAGAAGCTAAGCCCAAGGTATTGTGGACCATTCGAGATCGTTAAGGTTGTGAGTGACCAGGCCTACAAGCTAAAGTTACCTACAAACTTGAAGGTTCATGATGTATTCCACGTCAGCTTACTCAAACCCTACATCCCTAATCCTGATCAACTCTTGGATTCAAATCAGATAGTCATGCCAGCACAAGGAGTTCTCGAGCTCCAACTGGACTATGTACTCGAAACAAGGGAAAGGAAGTTACGCAACAGAACAATCACGTAGCATCTAGTAAAGTGGAAGGATTACCCAGAAGAAGATGCAACTTGGGAGGACGAACCAACGCTCATAAAAGATTACCCAAACACATTCTTGAAATGAGGACATCTCAAATTCTTCACGTTGGGGAGGTTGTAAAGTCTCTGACCCCGAACAGAAAGAGCACCATTGTACCATGGAATGAACATAATGAAAAAAGTTACTATTTTTGATAGTTTTTCAAATTCTGACAGTGCCATGATGTTTAGAATGTTCTAAAGCTTCAAAATGTGAATTGAAATAATTTTTGTGAAAATTTTTCAAAAATAGTAAGTTTTTGGTCACCCGATCCGTTTAGTTTTGACCGTCTCGAAAAACTACACCCGTACCCCGAATTTGAAAAAAATACATTTTCGGACCTCGAGGGTTGCTAAATATGGCAGGTATTCGGACAGATACACCTTAGTTAGAACTTAGTATAGCAATTTACGACATTAAAATCCGACTCGTATGGCCCGTTTTAGCCTAAAACCAAAATTTCCTAAGATTGTGCGTGGAGGCACCGGGGGTCGAGGCTGTGTGGGAACAGGTCCCAGGCCACTCAGAGCTTGCTTTAGTAGCTAGGGGGCGCCCTCTCTTCTTTTGGGAGTTGTGGGAGAGTTTCCATGCTTGAGAGTGAGTGTGAGAGTCAGTTACACTAGCTAACTGGAAACTTGGTAGGCATGTAACTGGACTTGCCATGCATAAGTGGAGTAGCTCTCAGATGCAAATAGCAAGCCAGGTCGATTTTCAGCATGGAGAGGCCTATTAAGAGTGTGCTCACACACACACACACACACACACACACACACACACACACACTTGCACACACACCTTGGGGAGATGCTGCCGGCACACATAGTTTTTGGAGAAGAAGCAAAGGAGGGAAGTGCTACCCAATTTTCATCTTGAGAACTCCATTGGATAAGAAATTCGAGTAGATTTTTCAACCCCTAATCACGGTAATATCGATTTAATTTATGTTTTGCTGCAAATCTCTCCATCATTCTCTTAATTCCTCAACTATTATGCTTAATCATAGCTATATTTCTTAATAGCTGCTCTCTAATTCTCCATATCATTATTCTATTACATAATCATCATCCAATAGTTAATTATGCAAGCCATTAATCTCTCCTAATCATAGATAAATGCATGATTAGTAAGAAGAAATCTCCCGCTAGTAATGATGTGGATTTGGTCAATTTCATTCTATTACCACACAATATTGGAGTAACTAAGTTGGATTCAATTTATTCATAGATTAGGATGTAATTAAGGAATATTAATCCGTCATTAATCCACTAGGAAGGGAATATCCTCTCACCTATGCATATGATGATTTTACATTTCTCTACTTACTTTAGCAAGGTGATTAAGCATGTCTAATTCACCTCTCTAGTAATATAATTAGTAAAAATCTGAAATTCTTAATTACCTAAGCTAAGTATTTAAATTTTAGAGCCAGTTCCCATAGAACAAGTAAGGTGTTATCCCTAAAATTGCTATGTCTTAAAGAAAATCTAACCCCTCGTACAAGAGTGATTGTTCAGTGATTCTAATCTGTCATCTTGATTGTTATGGTACTCTCGGACATTAGTTCTTTTCTCCAAGTTGTCAATTAATTAGTGAGTATAAAATGACCCCGGTTAAGAGAACTCGCTTCGGTGGTACCCACGACCGCGAGGCGGGAAGAAGCAACGTGAATGGTAAAGGAAAAGCTCCCATGGACGACCAAGTACCGGCCATCTCACGGGCCATTGACGAGGAAGTAGGAGGTAGGTCACATTTTCATTCAAGTTGTTTAATTTAACATTGCATATGATAAGTTAGGCATATCCCTAACATGTAGGACAAATCCGACGGAAACCTCGGCATTTTAATTCAATTGTATATTAAAGTCTAAGTAGGAAAGAACGGTTGATGGATATACTGTTTGAAATAGGAAAGAATGTCTGCTAGGAAAAATTTAGCTCGGCATGTTCTATTTCCAATGTTGAACTAGTCCTGATCGCGTTGCTAGTAGGCTCGAACTCAACTCACTTTGTGATGAGAGATCGTCCGCTAGATGAACCCTGAACCACTTTGTTTGCTTCCACTATAGATCTAGTGGCCACCAGGTTTACCATCAGATCCGCCGTTTGAGACGGCGGGGTGGGGACCTCACAATATACTGCATATTCTAGTGGTATGGGACACTAGAATAGGTACTATATAGATGACGACATGCATAAATAACGTTGTTTGGTTTAATAATTTATTTATTTTTATTATGAGATGTTTCTAACACAAAATACTAATCACTATCTTTGACCAATATAGTTTGCAAATTCTTATCTTTGCAACTGGAGGATAGTGCTTCCCAACAAAGAGGTATGTAATGGAATTGATATTTTACTACTTATTGTAGCTGACATGTGGAAAAGACTTTACCAATCTAGGCCTATGTAAACGGATATATATTTCATGTACATTCTATTATTCAAGTGCTCTTTTATAAGCTTTGGCCATTTATGACCGGTCGGCCAGTTTGTACTCACTTTGACCATTCAAGAAGTCTATTAAGTAAATACATGCAAGAGAGAAATGGTCACTCTTGCACCGGGAGAGATTGCACTCAGTATCTGCATTATTCTTCATCTCTTCTCTCTCACCGTACTGGTGTGGCACTCCACTCTAAGAGGTGTGTTGTACGCACCCTCTTGCTCTCTTTCCCTCATTGTTCGTATATAGCAACGATTAGTGAGCATAGGTTATTCGTCAGGTATAGAGTTTTATCAATTATGGCTTGCATTATGTTGTTTTCTTGCTATTTTGCAGGGCCTTCCACGCCTTCGTTTGTAGCAAGTCTAGGGGTGCTCGAAGATCAAGACCACCGGGTAATAATCTGGTTTTTGATTTGTCAATGCCTATATATTAGGGTTTGACATAAGTTTGTTATTGAAATCTATTTGAGTTTTTTAAATCTATGTGCGCTATTGTAGTCCAATTGCGTTATTTTACTTCGTTTGTTGAAGACCTTTTGCTGCTAACACTAAGCGGTTATCCCTAAGCGTATAACCTTCAACGATCTAAATACGAAGAAGTCCGTCCTGAGCGGTAAGCGATTAAATACCTAAGCGGTTACCTTTAAGCGGCGAGCCCTAGTAAACTGTTTGAATACCAATTAAACTTACACGACTAGCCCTAAATCGCTAAGTGACTAAATAACAAAACTAGACGAGCCGCGTGTAGGACTAAGCGGGTTCGGCTAAACAATTCAGTACATAAGCAACTAAGCGCTCTAATTAAGCAACGTCTAACCTTCATCGATCTAAATGCGAACCAATCCTAAGCGATGAAACCACTTATTACTTAAACGGTTAGTGTTAAAGGACTAAACCTAATTAATCGAATAGCCTACGATAAGTCTCAATTACAAAAATAGTAATATAATTTTTTAATTTCTAAATTTATTTATACAAAAATAATAAAAATAATTATAAAATAACATAAATCAAAATAAATCTTTCTTTTAATAATAAAATATCGTTATCTTTTTTAGTTGATGATGATTTTTAATTAATATTATTTACAAAATAACCAAAAAGTTTGAATTAAAAAATGTGTGTATGCGTCATATATAGCGTGTTTATATTGCTTAATGTGCATTTTTATTTACTTGCGTGTATGTTTATGTCAATGTATGTGTGTATTTGTGTATGCAACAAAAAAGAATGTTAAAGCACTCACATGCGGCCTATAATTTGAGCAAGAAACAATTGGCAAAATGTTCTCAAACCTGCAAACACACACACACACACTATGTTACACAAAACACGAAAGTAAACAAATCCACAAGGAAACTTGAAAAGAAGCTTACCTTGTTGATGGGGAGCAGCATACAAGTGAAAATCTCAACTCCAACAAATCGTGAGGCAGCAGATCTGCAGAAAGTGAGGAGGAGGAGGGTAAGAGAGGAAGAGAAGAAAGGCGCAAAATACGCAAGAGAAACTTGCGGTTCTATTTTTGCAGGATTCACCGATGTAGATGTCAGTATGTGTATCGGTACAAGCGTCGGTATACGCACCGGTATAGACATCGACTTGCACATCGGTGTGCACTGTTTACACGTCAAAAATCTGAATTTTTTTTAATAAAAAAACCTTGATTTTCCTCTAGATTTATCTACACATATATCCGACGCCCGCCATTGTCGACGTCAATAATCTGACGTCAAAATTTAAGTGATCTCTTGTAGTGTGCTCAATATATCATTTATATCAATTAGTGCTGGATCAGATTGTTCCCTTTCAAAGGCCCTTGGTGCTTTCACACGGTCATGCTCAATAAGTGAAAATTGTATAATTGCATGTCCATTGTATTTGTACAAAGTATGGCCACTAGCTACAAATTGCTTTCTCTAAGGATGTATAGCTTTAGTGTATAGATTGATGCCTCTCAAGTCATGTTCAACAATTAATAGTTTTGACAAGATTTAATGTTATCACGGTCTAAAATGTCGAAGAATGATAGGCACACCATGCTTAGGTTGCAAGGTGAGGATACAAATAGGAGCATGTCTATACGAAGGAGAGAGATGAAATGTGAATTGTGAAAGGAGCATGCAAAGAACAATCTTAGCCTCCATCATTGCAAAGTTTTGTCCAACACAATTTCGAGGTCCAAAAGAGAAGGGCATAAAGGCCATTGGATTTTTGCAAGCTTTCACTACTCCCTCTGAAAAACGCTCCGGCTTGAACTCATCAGCATCCTCTCCCCATATGGTCTTGTCATGGTGGATTGCAAGCACAGGTACCCACACCGATAACCCCTTTGGAATTTCAAGATCTCCAACCTTTATACTTGAGAAAGCCTCTCTTGCAAGAAGTGTGGCAGGCGTGTAAAGTCGTAGGGACTCCAATAGAATCATACCTAACTGCACATAAAAATACACTATGTTAGAAACTTTCTTGACCTCTATTAAAAACTTTGAGAAGCTTTGAGATACTCTTTCTTGAACCTGATAACACTCACCTGCTTCAAACAAAGTAGATATGTCCTCCAACTTACATCCCAGGTTATGTTTATACTCAATTAGCTCGATGAAACACAAGACTATTTTAGAAACACATTAGGTCATAACTTATAGGACCACAGCCATGTACTAGTACATGAGAAGAACTCTCTATGTATTTACTGTTATATATACAATATCAAATATCTATGACGTCCACTACTTTTTGTTTTCGAGCTTTCAAAAATAGATCTTGAGGTCTGTTGCATTTTTCTAGTGCTCTCCAAGAGGGAGGCATTTTTCTAGTGCTCTCCACGAGGGAGGCCCCCTTTCCAAATCCTCCAAAGGAAAACTTTATGCTTGAAAGCTAAGAAGACTCTCTCTCTCTCTCTCTCTCTCTCGACATTTTGTAAGTTCGAGTTGTCGAATAGATCTTGAGGTCTGTTGCATTTTGAGCTGTGTGTGTGTGTGTGTGTGTGTGAGAGAGAGAGAGAGAGAGAGAGAGAGAGAGAGAGAGAGAGAGAGAGAGAGAGAGAGAGAGAGAGAGAGAGAGAGAGAGAGAGAGAGAGAGAGAGAGACAGTGCTTACCACTTTAAGCCTGCTAAGCATGTCGAAGTCGGGCATGTCGCCATGCTGGTGCAGGAAGAGCAGAGCCTCCTGGCGGGCACGATGCTGCCAAGTGGGGCTGGAGGCCAGGAGCATGAACGTCCATGTCAGCAACAGCCACGTCGTCTCGTGGCCGGTGAAGAAGAAAGTCTTGCATTTGTCCATTAGCTGCCGAGAGGTATACATCCGGCCCAGCTGCTGACGCTGACGACGCTGGCCGCGCAGTGGAGGCGCAGCTTCTAGCTTGGCCGCTTCCATCTCTGCCAGCATCAGCCCTAACAGGTCCTGCCCATAATAATCATTCTTCTGCTGCCCATCCTCATCATCAATATGTCCTGCCATGGCTTGCAGTGCTGCTGCCCGACGACCCTCGATGATTTCCATGAACAGCGACTCCACCTCCTCCTTCAGCTTCCGTATCCTGCACATATAAAATATAGCATAGCATTCTCTATTCATCCAAACACACACACACACACACACACACACACACACACACACACACACACACACACACACACAACTTGTTTGGAAAAACGGTTCATGCGAAAGATCAAAATAGGACAATTAAAACATTCAAACCCCGACGTATATATTACAAGAAGTTTTGGACAATTTCCCACATTGTGATTTATCTCAACATCATGAGCTTCTCTAAGGCTGAAGGTGTGAGGGAGGCGCCGGATACTTAGCTAGGTATGATTGGGGCAAGGGACCACCGGTCCGGTGTGGGGCCGGTGGTCCCCTACCCCCACTCGTACCTAACTAGGTATGCGGTCCTCGTCACTATATGGCACGGTTCTAGGCTAGAGGGGATCTAGGGCTCAAATTTGAAGGCGCGAGGCAGCTTTAATCTCCGCCGTCGGATCATAAAGTGAACTAGGGGTGAACTGGGGATGGGTGAACTAGGGGTGCTTAAACTAGGGGTGACTAGGGGCGGATAAGCTAGGGGTGGGTGAACTAGGGGTGCTTAAACTAGGGTGTGATCATGTGTCATGCCAACATGGACATCGACACGCGCTAGCGTGGTGATAGAGCATTTGTGTGACAACCGAGACGTTCGAGGTTCGACCCACACCCCGCGAGGCAGGTGAACTAGGGGTAAACTAAACGGGGGTGAACTAAGAGTGAACTTGGGGCGCCATTTTTGCCCCGACTTCACCCCTAGTTTACCCCCTAGTTCACCCCTAATTCACTGCGTGATCCGACGGCCGAGATTAAAGCCACCTCACGTCCCCAAACTTGGGCCCTAGATCCCCTCTGGCCTAGAACCGTGCCATATAGTGACGAGGGTATGTATGCGATGCCTCTTGAGCAAAAGCTCATGATGTTATGCATTGTATGAAAAACACTCAGAAAGACCGTTTTCCTACATGAGAAAATATTTAAATCTTCTTGTGATATAATTACTGAAGAACAACTCTCCTACTTCAGTTGTTTCCTAGCTGTGGGTATGACCAATTAGGGTATTAGGGGACAATGATTAGTTAAATGATGTATGACAACCTTCCCAAACCAAGGCACAAGAAGATTCATAAATTTTCATATGTAGGAAAACGGAGTCTTTTACAATGTTTTTCATACAATGCACAACGTCATGAGCTTCTGCTCGAGAGGCACTGCATACCTAGCTAGGTACGATTGGGGGTAGGGAGGTCGGGGACCACCCCCCCCCCCCCCCCCCCCCCCACCAAACAGGGCCAACGGTCCCCTGTCCCCAATCGTATTAAGCTAGGTATGCAGTGCCTCGATCCCTCACCGAAGCTCATGATGTTGAGGTAAGTCACATTGTAGGAATTATTGCGAGGGTCACACGCCCCAAATCTCTAGTGCCATCGCCTAGACATTTACTGGCCATCATGGATGTAATTGAAGCTCACTAATTTATCTAGTTGTAGTTGAAACTTATTAATTGATCGCTCACAAAATACTACTAGGACGTTCTCAAATTTATTAGGAAGCAAAGATATAACATTTTTTTAGCTTCTAGTCCACAAACAGAAAAGGCTTATGTGAAGCTAAACTGAGTTTAATTGGAGTCAAGGCATCATGTACAACGTGTACAATGAGGGTGCCAAGTTGCAGAGTTCAATCTACATTAGAGACAAGACTACAATGTTTTACTAGATGCCTTTGCCTCTTTGTACAGAGGCATTTTCATGTTTGATTGTAGTCAGAAGCATCATGTGCAATGTTGAATGTGTAAGTTGCAGCATTCAATCCACATCGAAGCAGTGTTCGGGAAAAATCATTTTTCCAAACATACAAATTTCCTTTCCTTGAGTTTGCCAAGATGAAGTTTTAGAAAATTAGTGGTATTTTTTGGGGTTTTACACTATTTTTCTCTATTTTGGGCCAGAATTTTTCCTTTTCCCCTTGCCATCAACCGGCATTATTGAAATTGAAAACGGCACGATATTAAGCTGAGACACATTTTTCCCGAACATTGCATCGAGGCATTATAGATCAATGCTTTTTTATGCTAATTGGTGGACAATTAGTTTTTCAACCATGCACAAGCATAAAGCATGCGAAAAAATTTAACGGCATTAAATAGGTTAATACTCTGAGTTTGACAACTCTAGAGGAGATAGAGTATTTTAATTGCCCAAGCACATGAGGCACCCTACCAACTAAATCTATCAAATCACATACATTAGACCTTGGCCATCAGAAAATCTTTGCTTGGGAATTTTATTCTAATGTATTTATTATTTTTACTATATTCATTCACATGTATTTACTATTTTTAGTGTGTTTACAACATTTCAAATCTCTGAAAACTTAAATCCACAAATTAATTATATATTAGTGCAAGTTTTTTATTTTGGTATAGAACATAACACAAATTAATAATTATGTGAGGATATCTTTACAAGTTTTAGGAAACAACCTCACCCCTAAGTGGGTTTGTGGTTATATTCAAACACTCTCCAAATTACATTACATTAAATGCAGTTATGAAAGCTATTGTGCATAAATGATTAATTTGCACAAAAATCAAAGAGTACATTCAAGCTAGCATGTTTATTGTCATGCCGTCAGCACTAAGTAACACCCACATTTATTAAGGAGCGGTAAAGGGATCCACAATGGGGAAGTTCACGCACGAAAGCCAAGGTGATTGCAACCACACAAACTATTTAAAATCTAAACTCGGACACGAATTAAACCTCAAAAACCTGGGTAGCTTGCGTTAACTCATAATATAACCTCATAAAAATGTGAGGGGTTACACAACGTGCACGCGGGTGAGTTGGTCAGCCTTGTGACACAAAACCTGATGCGCGAGGTCATGGTTCAAATTTGGGTCGTGAGAGGGTAGTGGAGTTTCCATGCCGCCTTGATTTTTGCGCTCACCAAGTTTAGTGTGCCTCGAGGTCGTCCTTCACTTTCCGCTTGTCGATCCCTTAACCCCCCCTAATAAATGCACGGTCCCACTTAGTGTCAAGGTTGTCCACTTGAGTCTTGAGCCAATTCAATATACTAGGTAAGGAAACTACATTGATGTATCATGTATTGCAAGAACATACTGGGTCTACCCGAGCGTTCATTAATTAATTATACGCTCAGATCCCTACTCCCACTCTTCTCAAACTAAAGCCACAGTTTCCGCCTCCGAATTTGCGTCGGTTCCCATGCACGACTTCTCCTGCTTCGCTAGTGCCACTCTTGTTCCCGTCCCAGATAGAAACCTAATTATCAACCTACTCTTAAGACTTTCTCACCCTAGTATCTGCAAAATTTAGTTAGGTTTTTCAAATTCTATAAAAACTTGGTAAGGTCCATGCACTCTAGCAATAGGTCCAAAAAGGGAGCTTGTTTTACATCCCAATAGAGGGAAGCTGATCCCATGGCTTCCCTCTCGCATCCACACCCATACACGTGAACTTGGAAAGGGTGTCCATGGTGCTCGCTTCCTTATCTTACTTGAAGGCAAATTGCATAGACATGACATTTGCTTCAAGTTAAAGAAGAAGATGATGCCCTGCTGTCACCATGCTTGCACTCAACTCAACAATCATCAATGTGGAGTCATGACGTTACAAGAGAGAGTGAGCAACCTCCATCGCACCAATAGTATCGCCAATCCCTAAGGACTAAAGCATATGTGGACATTATCATACAAAAATTTAGTATCGAATGATACGAATACTCTTGTGCATCAAAGACATTCAAGACCATGAAAGACCAAAATTTTCTCTTAGATATGGTCATACGGGACTAAAGCATATGTGGGCATTATCATACAAAAATTTAGTATCCAATGATACGAATACTCTTGTGCATAAAAGACATTCAAGACCATGAAAGACCAGAATCTTCTCTTAGATATGGTCATACTCCTATAGTATTAGAGAAGATAATTTGGTGATGTTCCATACAAACTTTTAATAATAATAACTTTGGACATTAACCCAAATAGTCATGTGAATGAATTGTATATGGGAGTAGAATATCATAATGTTGGCTTGAAAGTTTTTGGTAGAATTCACAAACGCACTCTCTTTTTTACATGTGTCAAAGTATATGTTGTGTCTATAGAGAATCTATTGTTAAGTGAAACCGCAAGACCATACAAAGCTTCTATCCAAGTTCATCCCAAGAAAGCACTTGATAGCTATTCATAAATATTTTCTTCAACAAAGAATATAACGTCTTGGAGGGGGGGTTTTATGTAATCATGTTAATGTATAATGTGAGTTCGAAAGGAGGGGCTTTGAAATGCAAAAAATTTAAATAATTTAACAGAGATACATTAAAATAATGGGTTTTTATTCAATTTTGAAAAACAAAATCTAAAATAAAAAATCATTTTATTCATTCAAACATATTAAAAGAGAGATTATTTTAATACCCCATGAATGCACATTATATAGGGGGTATTGAATGATGAACCTCCGGAGATAACGTCATAGCCACATTAGAGCTAGGTGTAGACATACCAAATGTAAGTATGCTTTTAAGGTGACTTCGATTCACCAAGGGATCTAGGAAAGGGTTGAGACAAAGGAGACAATGGAGATGGCCTAGTTTAATTAAGCATTAGGTATGAAGGCTACCTTGTAAATTCTCTCAACATAAAAATCACTCCTTAAATTAGCCTATATCACATATGTTCAAGAGATTATTAATACCTTTGAATCATGCTTAATTTACACGATGGGTGCACTCTTTCAAGAAACCTTACCCAATTTGATACATACACAAATAAAATAGATACAATCCTTTCCCATTAACCCACTTGATCTAGTACAAATTTGTGGAAATGATACCCTGATATTAAAGCTCTACATGATGAAAAACAACTATATCTTATAGAGTCTTCCTCTTTCACAAAGATTACAATGAAGTCATAGCTTGATAATTTAAGGCTTACCCAAAGATAACTTTTAAGGTATATTCTATCTTCAAAATTTAATTAATAAATATATCTATTCACCCATTTTAAATAATTACAAGTCCTAAAAAGTATCGTATAAAAATACCAATTTTCAATTTTGATTCTTATCTGATATAAAGGGGAGATCAGATTGAATCTTTCATGGATGCTTTGATTCAAGAATAGTAACTTATAAATTGCATGGTGTACAATGAACAATTAGAAGCACTAAGATGACTAAAAAAGCCACAATTCATAGTATCGAAGATAACTACAATTTGCATTCATAGTCATAGGAATCATGTGGTTGAATTAGCTTGGAATGGTAGTTTATCAAACCAAAAAAAGAAACATATCTCAAAAAATGCAAAATAACGTAGCATGGAAACTTAGGAAAAAATAAACTCTTACTAAAATAAAATTTTCTTATCATTAACTTGAAAATAGAAAAGGTAACAAATTTTGAAATGTACAGTGCTTAAAATCCAAGAAATTAATTACTTTAAAATACTACAAGCAAGTCAACTTGACGATCTCAATTGTGGGAGAAAAAGAGAATCAAATGTCAAGTTTATTTATGCTTTAACTTTGTTTAAGAGCAATAGTGAAACCGTTTTGATAGAGCCACATGTCATTCAAAAATTTAATTTTCCTAGATTCAATTTTTGTTTCTAGCGTGTTTACTTCATTCACATTTTCTTTAGTATTCAATAACTTATCATTTATTTATTTGATGGTTCATGAGTCAAAATTTGTAAGGAAATTGTACAAGAAATGATGCAGACATTAAGAATAAGTATAGATTATCATGAAAAATATTGTTCATTTTTCAGCACACATAATTGTTCCACTCGACATTTATGTTCAAAGAATTTAACCTTCATAATTGATAGGAGCTATATATGGGTGAAAGTGTGGTTTGGTGGTAAAAAAGAAGGACCTATTTTACTTATACCAATGAAAAAGTGGGGACTGGTAAAATTTTTGTAGTTTAGGTCAAAACTTTTCGGACCTTATGTTTTTAGATTCTTCTTTTGTAGACCTATCCACTGATATATATTATGATAGGTAGTTTTTCATGTGACATGTAGAAATTGTAACTCATAGATTTGTCAAGGGTGCTGTCAAGGACGGTCCTTTTTGTACCACCAAAGCATGCTTTTAGTCATAGCCGAGAATATCTAGGGTTTTGAAATAAAAAGCTCAAAGAATTTTCTAAGAGGTATAGGCTTGATATGTCACTTGGTGAAAGATATTATTAGGTGATAAGATCTATATATCCTAGAATATCTTTACCTCATACTATAGCTTTATAGGAAAATTTCTAAAATTGCACTAGAAGCCACACAATATAATGACATTTAAACATTTTATTATTGGTTTAATTATCTTATGCATCCTTCATGATGAAATTTTTGTGTTATTGAGTCACATTGTTGACTATAAATTGTCTAAAGAACTTTCAAATTACTTAATTGTTGCTAATATGATTTTGGAAAATCAAGATTGTATGCGAACCCTATGCAAGAAGAGATGGTATATCCACAAAATCACAAACATGGTGACAATCTAAAGATATTTTTTAAAAAATACTACATATACTACATTACAAATATTTGAGAATCAATTTAGAATTTCTATATAATGTATACCAATATCAACCCCAAGATAGGGTTAGAACAAGTGTCTTACTTCCATTGTTGATGGCATATAGAATCTAATGGATACTTATAACAAAATTTATACAAAACACATACATAGAATGTTTTGAAACAATAAATTATCTTTATATTTCCTTAAATCTTTCAAGCTATTGGTCGTAGTAATGCGGTCTTGTTTGTGTAAAGGAAGTTTGTTTGTTTATATCTCTACTGCATGCTTTTATGGTCATATTAAACAAAGGAGTAATCTATAACCACAAGTCGTGGTTTTGATACAACCAATGGTACCAATGTCAAAAAGTTTGTTTACCTTTTAGGGCCTGGTGAATTTTTTTGGTATTTATGCTATAGCTCTAGTTAATTTTGTCAATGAAACCAAAATATTGTATGTACTTCCTTAAGATCTTCATGTTCCATTTAACTGTATATACTACATAGCACCCCTACCCTCCCCATATTTTCCAATTTTGGTGAGAAAGTAGTATATTCTAAATCTCTTGTTATCTAGAAAAAACCTTTTTGTCATGAAATATTGTTAAGAGCTCGAGGGGTTGGGGGGGGGGGGGGGGGGGGGGGGGGGGGGGGGGGGGGGGTTGTCACTATGTATGAAATGTGTATGCCATGTGCATTCAAAGACTATTTTTAAAACTTCTTATCTATATATTGTTGATAAATAAAATACATTCTTATTTATTCATCTTTAGTAAAATTTTCAATTCTATTTTATGATACCCTTTTGTATATGAAATTATGAGAAAATATAAAATTTAATAATCCCTTCCGCTACACTCACATGATAGTCACATGACTATTAAGTGACCTCCCCATGATTGAGAAGATGGTTATTTCCTACCAAAATTTGTGAGAGACTTCAACCTATTTCTAACACATACTAGAATAAATAAATAAAAGCTTTTTATTTTAACTCTTAATGTTTTGATGTTATTATAGACAAGAAAGTATGGTATTGAAATCTTCTAAACAAAATAACTAACCTTTGAAGATTGAGCCAAATCTGGAAGAAGAATGTATGGAAAGTTTTTGAAGCGCACTTAGTTTCAAGAATATAAGCTTTCCTTTCTGGTGGCTGCTACTAAACTCGTTTTTGCAATTATGTCTCCTGCTAATTGACTCATATGTTCACTTATTTCTATTTCCACTCGTTCTTCTTTGGATTCACAAAGCATTTTATTCCAAAGCTTAACCACTTCCAAAGTACATTCCACTATGTGCTCCAACTGGTGCTGGAAAAGACATAAAAGAAAAATAAAATTGCTTAAATTTAATCTCAAAATATCGCTCAAATTTACAAAAGATAAAATTTCTTAAGCAACCTCATTTCACTTTCCAACCTACTAGATTAAGGGAAATTGCTGACGATTTCTA
>NC_140932.1:180585692-180627349 GCF_014529385.1 Adiantum capillus-veneris | reverse complement strand
TCGTTAGCTCACACTGTGTATTTCATTATCTAAAACTCCCAAAATAACTTACAAAAAATTGGCTTTTATACCTTAGCCAAGTTTTTGGTGGTCAAACTAATAATTTGGGAGCTCTAACTAAGATGGGTAAAGACAGGTTGATACAATCTGGAAACTTATAGCCCCGGCTCATCAATTACAAAGTTTATCCAAAAAATAGGAGTTAACATATTCCCGATTTATCAAAATAATAGGTGTTTTTACAATGATAGCTCCAAAAAATGGTATCCGACTTAGCTTGCTGCTAACATTCCCCCCTCCTCGCCTCTCCTATGTCTCCCTTGACACAGCTTTATGGGTTGAAATGATCTTCAGGTTGACGGCTGGCGAGGTGGTCTTTAAGTGCATGTAGAGCCTTTTTGTATCTGATCTTTCTCTCTTTGTCTGGCACCTGCAAAATTGCATAGTGGCTCTCTTTTTTAGCTCAATTGCGGAGTAGCCTACGAATCTGGAAGTCAGGTTGTGATCATTGGCCCAAAAAATTCGTTCGACAATTGAAAAATCTTGTGTAGAACGCTTCCTCAAACGCCAACATATTATGAGATGGCAAGAACATGCAGCGGGCGTAGAAGCCATAAAGGACTTCTTCGAAAGGTTGACCATTGAGATCGTAGCATAAACCCTTATTGCCCTCTAGGAAGGACATCCACGGGGCTCCTGCTTGCTCAGGCTCATGAAAGACTTCAATCCATGTGAGCAGCATTCGGCAAATTTTGTAGAGCATAGCACATGAGAGATCAGGGAGGCTTTTGAAGAATGACATGGCGTTCGTTCGGGTTTTCACCATGTATTCCTCTATCGGCGTTCCCTTTTCTGGAGCTGGCAATCTCAGATAATTCAGCCATGTCGGCCGCTTCTTTGTCATTGCCTCATGTGCTTGCCACGTTCTTACTCTTGGTACATGACAAAAAGTTGGATCCTTTTGAAGTGTCGCAGGTGCTCTTGTGAACAAAATCAAGTATCTTGGATTCTTGTTCAACCAGCTCTTTCTCCACTTGGGGTGGACTTCATCTGCGCCTTCTACTTGCATGTCTTTATAAAGTCTTTCCTTGACCTGTAGCAGCTCTACCTTGATCAAGGGATATGGTAGTGATTGTTGATGCCAGTGTGCATTGATTAGGTTGGAAGTGAGTTGAGTAACATTGACAGAGTGAAGAACTCTCAACTCCCAATCCATCGTTGTTTTCCATTGTTCATCTGCTTCCTGGGTAACCTTTTCTTTAAGTGCATCTTCCTCATATTTTGACAATTGGACCATTGGCACCTCATCAGCTTCTGTGAATGGTACTTGAAATTCTTCTTCGCCACCTAGCCCTTCTTTTGGTTGTGTTTCCATCTCAGTGAAAGAGACTGAGGGAATATCAATGTGTGGCTGCTCTAACGTACCTGCTTTTTCCTACGTCTCTTGTTGTCCATCTCGCGGTAGCTGGTTGACTCTCTTTAGCTTGGCTATTTCCTTGAGAAATTCTTCTTCTCTTTGTACCCGCATTAATGCAAGGTCTCTAAGTTGTGACTGCTCCAACTTTAGTTCTAGCTCAAGATCTTTATTCTTTTTCTCCAATGCTTTGTACACTTCGTCTGTACCTTTGATTGAGGTGACTGCGGGATTCTCTCTTATCTGTCGCAAAAAGGTTGCCTGATCGTTGATCCTCTTCTCTGAATATTGCAATGAGGCGTTTGCTATGTCTAGTTGTACTTGGATATTTTGAACTAACAGAGTTGTAGTTAAGAGTTCGTTGGTAACCTCTGTCAGTTGTTCGTCCTTGGTCTTGCAGGCATTTGTCAACTTCATGAGAAGTTCGCCTAGGTCTTCCATTTCCTTTTGCTATTTTTTCTCTAGCTAGCTAGTATTGTTCAGCTTCAGCTTTCAATTCTTGGACTTGTTTCTGCAGATCGGTGATGACATTTAAGATGTCCTCTAGCTCTTCTTGAAGAGCGTCTATCACCATTTCCAATTCTTTAGCCTTAGCACTGTGGCTAAGTGCTGCTGATCGTAATTTTTATGTCATCTCTTGCATCTACTTTGCATATTCATTAACTTTGAGAATTACCTCATCATTTGTCTGCCAGTCTTCAGTTTCTATGGGCTACCTAGATGTTTTGCTAGTATCTTGTGATTCCTTTGGTGTGGCTATGGCGGCTATTTATGGTAGCGGCCGTGTTTGTTCTTCCCCTTGAGACTGGCTTTTGTCTCTACTGCTTTGTCTTCTTGAGGCTTCGTGGATGCCTCGGCCGTTTCTTGCTAAGTGGTGGTAGATGGGGTTGCCTCAGTCTCTTGTACCTTTGGTTGTTTAGAACTTTTTGCGCCCCTTGGTTCAGGACTTGCTTCTCTTTGCGGTTCTAGTTTGTTTGCTTTGGCGTGCTCCGGAGTAGTTGCTGCATGTTGTGCAGATTCTGCTGCTTCTTTTTGTTTAGGCTCTTTTTCTTTAGTTTACTCACCCTCGGTGGACCTAGCTGTTGGTGATGGTGGAGGGCTTGGCATGGGTTGGTCATGCTATTTCGTAGCAGGTGAAGATGGTCAGGGATACATATCGCTTTGTTCATGTTGGGTCTCTCCTTGTGCGGTTGCTTTTTCTGCTTGTTTTTCTTGCTCGGATGCATCTTCTCTAGATTTTCTTTCTGCTTCTTGAGCTTCTTTTAGCTTTAATGCCTCCACTTCCTGGTACATTCTTTCCAAAAAATCCTTTAGATCTTCTGCTTCTCTCCCTGCAAGGTGCTTCGTTCTTGGTCCTTTTACTTCTATAGGTACCCACTTTGCAGGGTCCTTGCCTTGAGCTTGGCGGCTTCGTTCAAAAGAGTGCTTCTCTCTCTCAAACCTTGCCTTCTTCTGTTGAGGCTCCTCTTGATGTGCTACCACTACCGTTCTTTTCATCTCTACAATGCGGGCTCTTCTTCCTCATTGTCTGAGCTTTTGCTGTTATGCCCTTCTGGAGAGCTCTCGACAGATTCTTCATCGGATTTGTAAGTTCTTTTGGTGGACCTTGTGGCTCGAGGGGATGCCTAGGCAGACACGATCCATGTGTTCTGATCTGACGCAGGTGGAAAATTGTATTCCATGCCGATAGCATGGTAGGGTATTCTTGTGAGTACCTCAGGTGCTCCCAGATATGTTATCTTACCCTCTTTCTTTGTACCCTTCAGTGTGGACATAACATATTGTGCATGGTCGATGGGTTGCCTGGTTGTCAACTTTAACACTTATATAAATGTAGTCGCAACTGCATGATTGGGTGTTGTGTATCTTGGTGGTCTCTTTGTGAGAAAGTGAAAGTGTTGATGATATAATCTTCCACTTGCTTCTGGATAAGATCAGCAAAGGTTGCAGCAACGATTTCCTTGGTGAAGGTACGTGTTGTCTTTCTATCTCTAGCCCTCATGGTCATCCCTTATGTCGAAAACTTGAGAGCTTCAGCTACTATTTCTTTGGTAATTACCACTTCTACCTTGTGCCCATGCTGGTCAGTAATCTGGGATGTTCCATCTTCCTTGATTGTGGACAGGAGCTCATAAGCTTTCTGAAAATCTACACCACATGGCTCTTGGTCGTAGAACTCTCTGAGCCCAAGCCTTCTGTTAGCTTCTTTTGTCTCGAGCTTTGCTACGACATTATAGACCTCTTTTGGTAGAAGTTGTAGTTCTACCTGATGTCCTTCTTCACTTTTGAATCTACCTGTGAAAATCGTTGTGTTATTCTCCTCAAGCTGTTCTTTAGACAGATAGGTTGCTTTGGTTATCTTTACTGAAGTGGGGTCAAGTTGGTATGGTGGTAGCTCTTGCAGCTTCTCCTTTTGAGTGACCTCTTCTTGGCCTTCTCTGCAGCTTGCATGGCTCCTGTTAAGTGAATAGAGTGTCAAAGTTAGAAAATTTGGCAGATTCCACCCTGAATTGTCCTTCAATCTGAACTATTGACAAGTTGAGTCCAATTTGCTTCAAATCAATTTTTGAACATGCATAGATGCATAAAAACATGTAAAGATTATAATCTTGAAGTGCAAGAAAAAATTTGCAACAAAAGTGAATAATCGTGATAGCTAAGAGATTATTTCAACTTCTTGCAATTTTGGCATTATAGGCTTGAAGTATGTATCAATTAGATACTCTGAGTGAAGTGTGCACAGGGTGAAAATGGTGCCAGATTTAGACTTCAACTTTTTGAAACAGTAGATGTAAAGGAATTTTGAGATTTTGAGCTCCAAATTTGTTCAAACTTGGTTAGTGGACTTCGGACATCATGTACTTTGGTTCCATGATGGCAAAGTTGCAATTTTTCCCATCTTGGCAAAAAAGTAAATAATCGCGATTATTAACTTTTTCATCAAAATGAACATTTTTTTGTGCAACTTGGTTCTAGGCATGGTGTAGACCCTGTGTATGTGATATGAGGTGATTTGGATCAAAAAATATGCCTCATAACTCATAAATTGGTTTGAAAGGACTTCCTTGTGTTTTTTGGCAATTTTCCAAGTTATAATTGCTCATTTTGGCTCATACTTGAAATGGGGCATGTAATAGGTGTGTACAAGTTATAGGTGAGGTGATGATATCATTTTCAAGCCAACATATTGCAAAAGTAAATAATAGCGATTATTTACAGCAATCAACTTTTTCTTGTAAAACTTGAGAATTTTGACCTAAACATATTCTATACACCTAAAACAAGTTTTAAATTGAATTTGGTAAAATTTCATCTTACCGGCATCACTTCGTGCTTTGTCGACTCTGAAATCATGGATTTTTGTGACTATATGGCCTGTGGAGGTGGTTAGTCATATTTGAGGCTATGGACTTGTCCGCTACATAGTCCTAAAGAAACTCATCCAATGTTGGCCTATTTGAAGTCAGTTTGACCTCGTATGTCAAATTTGACGCTTTGTAGCCTTCGAGTTGTTTTTTTCTTTTCGAGGGCTTGGCTTGATTGATTTTATGAAACCAACCATATACATTGTATATATACCTCCTATATAAGTTGTCTGTGGAGTCAAAATCCAATTCTGGCATCTACCAAAAACCTAGCTTTTCTACTTGGGACCCCCTCGACCCTTGCTGAATGGTCAACTGTTAATATTAGAAGTGTTCTATTATGTTGGGGCATGCTACAGTTCATGTCTCATCTGATTTGGTTGAGCTGACAGGCCGCTATGGTCAATTTTTGGTCGTAGGTCTTCGTGCACTGCTCGGATTCTAGGGTTTTTTCAAGGGGTTTAGACTAGCTACCGGCCGTGCAGAATGGATCATTGATAAGTATAGAACTTACCCCTCATGTTTCGTGTGAGACAACGCTGAAAACAGGCAACTGTGGACTCCAAAAAGTGCGCGCGAAGAAGCTCGAAAAGCTCTCTCTCCAAAGGCGACAAGTGAAAATGAGGTGATTTTAGCCTACCTTGCATATCTATACTCGCACTTCCCGAACCATTTTTCCCAAAACTACCCGTTAGTCCTATTAGGCCGTGAAATTTATGTTAGGCTCAAAATTTTCCCCAATCGGATTCCTGTAGCTCATTCTGCAAGAATTCTGCAAAAGTAGTCTGGCCGCCTAATTTAGGCTTTCCACTTTCATCTGCCGATTTGATTGAAATTTTTTGTGACTATACACCTTGTCTTTTTTATCATCGACGTATCTTATGTTTTTCCATCTGAGCTTCTTTGATATTTATTATTAATTTTTGACCTGTTTATTAAAAAATCAAAGAAAATAACAAAATAATAAAAAATCAAAGTAAAAATATAATAATTAAGAAAATCCATTGAAAAACACACCTTGATTGTTTTTTGTTGGATTTCTAAGTCTCAACATCACAAAATGATGAAAAATAACCAAAAAGGACTATTTTTTGATGATTTTTTTATAATATATACACTATTTACACTCATCGGGGAGATATTATCAATTAAATTTTCCCTGTTGATGATTTATAAGGACATTATTATGTAATTTTACAAAAAATCACATGTTAACATCAAACTTTTTTCTCTCTCTTCAAACATTGCCCTTAATTACTTAGTGCCCTTCCACCCCTCCTAGATGACGTACTTCGCGATGATTGTGTACATGGGTTGAATAATCGTGTCTATTCATATCCTTGGTTGACTCTACCGTGCTTTGAAGATCAATGCAGTTCAAACCATTATGATGTGCATGAGTTGGGTCTTGAGTAATTAACTCAAGGGTTGCTGATGTCGAGGCTAACTGATGCTTTTTTCCAGAGAGCAATACTTGTAGCTTGTGTGCTTTTTGTTGATTGTACCATCAGGATGCTTTAGCACGCTGATTGCCTGAGCTGTTGGTATCAATAATGGTTGTTGCCGATATTTTTCCTGTCATTGATATCTTGGTTTGCTTTGTGCAGAATGGTATGGTTGAGTCTTTCTAAGACTTAACTCTCCATTGCTTGATCAGTTTAATGGTTTGAGGAGAAGATAAGTGCTCCTTTTTCTTCCAAATCCATTTCGTGTTAGGTTCCTTGCTCAAGGATGCTCGTCTCTGTGTTGTGATCCTTGGATCTGTCTTTGGTATTTTCGATGATGTTTTGGGCACCTCGATTTGAATCGGCTTGTCCTTAAGCTCTGCTTTTGGTACCAAATTTGTCTGACTCCTTGCATACTACTTGGAGCATTTACTTGTCGATAGGATGGGGAAGATTGATTGCTTTGTGGTTTTCTCTATTGGTAACTTCTTTTCCATTCCTCTTTGCTTGGTGCAACTAGAACAACGAGTTGTCCGCCTTTAGGTGATAGCTTGAGATGATTTGTATCCCAATCTAGTACTGCCTTGTACATCCGCATCCATGAGATTCCAAGAATCATTGTCTCATTCATGTGTTCATCTAGTAAGCATGAGGACATGAACATCCATCTACTATCACATTTAAGTTGACTACTCCCAATGTTGGTGTTGGGTTCTTGTTGCATCCTTTGATAGTCGCTATTCCTGTTGTCAAAGACTGATTGGTTGCTTTCTTGTATGTGGAATAATTGAGTGCATTTACTCGAGATCATAAATCAACCAATGCATTTGTGCTATGATTATTGAGCTGTACTTTGATGTGAAGGTCCATTCCATCTAACCATTCATCATCGGTTGACACAGCATCTTTCAGCAATTTCCATTGTCGGTCATCTATTTTGAGAGTGTTGATGGAAATAGGTATTTGTTGATTCTTGAGAGCAGCTTTCCTTTTGAGTACTCAAAGTCGAGCTTCTTCTTGGGCTTCATCAATAACCTGCTGTCGTTTTATCTTCCTTTTCTTAGCTGCATATATTCTTTCTAGCAATTCACTGGTTAGTGGAAAAATTGTACTTCTTTAAACAACATCCGCTAATCCAATTAACCATTGCATCTAGGGTGGACAATTTAACTGCTAAACTTGGAGATATATCTTCAATGATAAACGGTCCGTTTCCTTTTTCTTAAACTTGGGAATGTGTTGCTTAAGGGAATATACTAAAACTAAGTCCCCTTTTTTGAAGATTTTTGTAATTAGATGGGAATCAAAAAACTGTTTTTTGTTTTCACTTTTGTGCATAGATGTGAGCTACAGCAGTTATCCTTTGCTCATCTAGATTTTCTAAATCTTCAAGTCTCTCTGAAAATTCATGTCCAGTCCACTTAAGATCCTTAGCTACGCATAGTGTCGGCAATAGAAACTCTATTGGCAGTATGGCATCAAGACTATAAACAAGGTTAAAGGGTGTAGCATTTAAAGCTGTTTTGAATGAAACTCGATAAGCCCATAATGCTGCATGGAGATTCATTTCCCAGTCTGTCCTTCCTGAACTAACCACTTTAGTCAATACCGAGCTAAGAATTTTATTCGTATGCTCAGTTTGTCCGTTTGCTTGTGGGTGATAGGGAGCTGATACTCGATTACCTCATTGAAGAAATGAGTTCCCCTATCACTGACAATTTCTATTGGTAGTCCATATCTTGTGAATACATACTCATATAAGAATGTGGAGGTGGTTCTGGCATCATTCTTTTGAGTTGCTTTAGCCTCGGTCCACTTGGTCAAATAGTCCGTAGCTATAATGATATATTGAGCTTGGTTTCTATAAGCAGGTGGTTGTATTGGCCCAACAAAATCTATACCCCATTTTTTGAAAGCTCTAGCCCCCATCATTGGTCTTAAGGGCATGCTATCTACATGTGTTGGCATTTTTGCTCGTTAACAAGCATCACACCTTCGAACATATTCTTTGGCATCTGCAAAAAGTATTGGGCACCGTATGCCATTAAGATTTCTTTTGAGTGGTCTCACTAGAAAAGTGACGTCCAGCTAATCCAGCATGTGCTTGTTCTATAATTGGAATATACTCGTCTTCATTTGCACAAAGATGCAAATGTTGATCCTTACCTCTTCAATACAATTGGTTTTCAATAAGAGCATAATCTCCTGCTTCAGTTTCAATTGCTCTTTGACGGCGTTTACTCATATCCTCAGGAAATGTTCGGCTTGATAAGTAAGTAACTAGATAGTTACTCCACTTAGGAATAGGCGACATTTGGAACAATGCTACATGAGGTATAGGTGTTTGTTTTTGTCATTGGGGACAATTTCTCACAAAAGAATGAACATCACTCCTCATATTATGCCAAAATACTCCAAGTCTCAAGATTTGTCGCACAGTTTGATCTTCTGCAAAGTGAAGTCCTACTACGGTAATATGTGCTTGACTTAGGTATTGGGTTTTCTCCTCAAGATTGATGCATAAGAGCAATATTCCATCCCGGTTTCTTTTGTACAACCTTCCAGCTAGCAATTGATACATAGCCGATTGCTCAATTAATCCGATTGTAATAGGAAGTGATATTTGTGAATCCACTTGAGCTATGGTCATCAATGTGATCATGTTTTCGGACCATCTAGGTATCATTTCCACGAAGAACAGATATGCATCTGGTAGATCATCGTCTACTCCTTTAGATGGTTCTCCGCGACAATCCTTGACAAATGATCTACTCTTTGATGTGTAGTGCCCTTTTTTACAACTACAGTGAAATCAAATTCTAGAAGAATGATGATCCATCTCACCATTTTTCATTTGCTGCATGGCTTGTTGACCAAGTACAATAAGGCTTGGTGGTCCACAATGAACACAAATTTGTTGGCTAATAGGTAATGTCTATACTTTTTAACGGCATAGATCATTCCTAGTCCTTCCCTTTCGATGGTGGTATATTTTTTTTCTGCCATATTCAATTGTCGGCTAGCATAAGAGATAGGAAAATCAATTTTCCCGTCTCCCGGTTGAGCTAGTATACACCCGATGGCAAAATTGGAAGCATCTACATGTATGTGGAATATCTTATTTCAATCTGGTGCTTTCAATATTGGAGCTAAAGTAAGAGCTTTCTTAAGTTTCATGAACGATTCTTCACACACCTCAGTCCATTCAAAGTGTGTAATCAAGCTATACATGGGTTTTGCAATTATAGCGTACATGTAAATGAAACTTCTGTAATATCCACAATGCCCCATGAAGGCTTGAACCCCCTTGACTGTTGTCAGTCTAGGCAAATCAGCAATAATGTGAATTTTGTCCATATCAGTAGCTATGCCATTTTTAGACACTATATGTCCAAGAATTTTTTCTTGTCTACCCATGAATGTGCACTTCTCAGGATTTAAGCAAAATCCTATAAAGTCTTCATTTTTTTAATATCTTTTTGAGTTGTTCACAATGATCAGCTTGGATTGATGAATGTACGCATAGATTATCCATATAGACTTCCAAGAATTTCCTAAGATATTCTTGAAAGGAATGGTTCATCAATCTTTGAAAGGTGGCAGGGGCATTAGTTAACAAAAAAGGCATAACCCGATAGGCAAAAATACCCCATTCCGTCGCAAAGGCAATTTTATGTTGATCTTTTGGGTCAACCAAAAGTTGATTCTATCCCGAAAAGCCATCCAAAAAGTTGTAAGCTTCTTTTCGTGCAACTCATTCTAAAACATGCTCAGTGATTGGAAGAGGAAAGTTGTCTCTAATGGTAGCTGCATGCATTCACTTTCTTGAGGTTGATACACACTCGTAATTTTCCATTTTTCTTGGGCACTACAACAAATTGGAGACACCCAATCTGTGTGTTCTATTTCATAGATGAAATCAACCTCCTTTAGTTTTTCAATTCTTCTTTGATCTTCCTGACAAATATTTCATTGTATGTGTATGACCTTTGTCTACTTGGTTTCACATTATCTATCATGGGTATGGTATGTTGATAGAATTCTGAATCAACACCCTTGAGATCCTTGTAAGACCACGCAAAGATATCTCGATATTCTTTCAGTAAGCTTAACAAAAGCTCTTCTTCTTCTTCCGTAAGGTCATTTTCAATGTAGGCTGGTCTAGGCTCTTCTCCTGGTTCGGCCAGATCTATCTTTTTCTGCATTTTCAGGCCCTTCGTAGGACTCGTCGTGTTTTTCAAAGTTCTCTAATAGGTTGTTCAACTATAATTTTTCGATCTTAGAGAGTATATTTCTTGTAATGGGATGGAACACTCATTACATCTTTACCATCTTCTTCAGTGGTTTCCATTTCAGTTGTGCATGTCTCCTTTAGAGCTTTTTTCAACTCTTGATATTTCTTTTTTCGTTCGACTCGTGTCATAGTTGAATCCTTGTCCTGGTTTTTAGGTTTTCCTTGAGTTTCTTTTCTCGTTTTTCTCGACGTTTTTGTAGACATGTAGTAGTGCTAGTGTGTATACGCGCTTCACCAGGGGCACTTTTCTCCCACTAGGTTTTTCCCCCTGGACATCTGGTGTGAAAGGACACCTTATCTCTTAGGGTTTCATATAAGCTTTGTAGCTCTGAGTTTGTATATACTCTATTATTCTAATACAGAAGAGAGAGAGACTACAGAGATCTCGTACACAAGCTCTGTGTCTTCTCCTTCTCCATCTTCTTCCTACTCTGAGTTGCTGTCTTCCTTCTGTTTCCTGTTTCATCATCTTCACAATTGGTATCAGAGCGAGGTGATTTCCAGAGCCTCTACTTGCGTTTTCGCGTCCGCGCGCGCAATCGCAGTTTTCAGGCAGTTTTCGAAAATTTGCTCGTGGGAGCATCCTCGACGTTCCGGAAGTATTCTGATTAGGTGACATGGGTTTTACCCCCCTTTTGAAGCCGTTCGAGCCCTCAGAATTTTGTTCTGAGCAGCGTAGCAGAAGTTACTTTTCGGAGGCGTTTAGATCAAGAGGGTGTGCTTTTTGACAGATTTTCTTCAGGTAAACAGTTCTTTTGGGAAGCAGCTTGTCTTAGCTTTGTGCTGAGATTTTGTGTAGAGTTTTGCTTTCATTGGAGAGGAGATTTGTGAATCTCTTGGAGGTTCTTTTTCTCTCTTGTGTGCATCCACAGTATGGCTCAATCTACGGAGAAAGAGATTTTTGGTGCGTTTACATCCGAAGACAAATTGGATGGTACCAACTATTCTCTTTGGTCTTTTATGGCCAAAAATGTTTTGGTTGGTAAAGGATTGTGGGATTATGTATCTGGAGATGAAGTTCGTCCAGGTAGCATTGCATCTACCACGCCTGGTCGTGGTGCAGCTATTGGTGCAGGCCCCTCACAAGTCACTCCAGAGCAAAAGAGATGGGATACTAAAGATGCACAAGCTATGGCTATGATTGCCTTAACCATAAAGAGGACAATCACACTACATATCAGATCTTACAGAACTTCTGAGGATGCTTGGAACACTCTGCAAGCTATGTTTGGAGGAAGAAGTGCTGCCAGAATAGAGTTTTTGAAGAAACAACTTGACAAAATACAGATGGACGAAGGTGACGATATCGTCGAGCATCTTACAAAAATCAAGGATCTTAAAGAGCAATTGCTTAGCATTGATGAAGTGATTCCAGAGAAGGACTTGGTTTCCAAAACACTCAATTCACTACCACCATCTTATCTGACTTTTCAGACTTCTTTGACTCTGTCTTTGCGAGCTAATCCTGAGCCTCTTCATTTTGAAGAGTTAGTGGCTTTGCTATTGCAGGAGGATCAATCACGTAAGAACAAGTCTTTACAGGTGGATGGTATGGATCATGCTCTTGTTGTACAAAACAAAAACAAGGGTAAAGAGAGTGCTCATTACTCCAAGTCTGGTGCAGGACAATCTTCAGAGAAGTCTAAAGGTGATTCCGACAAGTCCAAGAAGAAAGGTAAATGTCACTACTGCAAGAAACCTGGTCACTACATTAGTGAGTGTAAAAAGAGAATTGCTAAAGAAAAGAAGAAAGAGTCAAGTTTGGTTGTTTCAGCTTCTGGTGATTCTTCTACAGCTAAAGAAGAGTCTGCAAACTTTGTGCAGGATTCTTATGCTTTTGTAGTATGTTCAGATTTTTCTGCTTACAGTGTTGACGAGACACAAATGATTTGGTACTTTGATAGTGGTGCATCCAGGCATATTACTTCAAGGAAGGATTTGTTTTGTTCATTGGATGCAGCTCCAGCAGGAAAGAAGGTGACATGTGCAAATAATGCTTCTTATCCAATCAAAGGCGTTGGTAAGATTTTGATTACCATTTCAGATGGTTCAGATTTATGCTTGCCAATGTCTTATATGTTCCAGGGATCAAGAAGAATTTTTTGTCTGTATCCTCTCTTGCAAAAAATGGTCTTCGGGTCATTTTTGAGGATGACAGATGTGTTGTACGAGATCGAGAGAATGGTTATTCTCTTATCACTACAGGTACGCTAGAAAATGGACTATTTGTGCTAGATCGTTATGAAAAGCAAATCCAGGTATGTATTGAGAAACAAAGACTCAGGCCATGCAGGATGCTGAGTTGTGGCATGCTAGATTTGGGCATGTTAGTTATGGCAGTTTGATGACTTTACAACGTCATAATATGGTGCATGATTTTTCTTTATTGGAGATGCCACCAAGACATGTATGTGAAGGTTGCGTTCTTGGAAAGATGCACAGATTTGCATTTTCATAGGATGGTTCAGTTAGAGGGACACGAAAGTTGCAACTTGTACACAGTGATGTATGTGGTCCTATGAGGACGCCATCTATAGGAAACAGCCTTTATTTTGTGACCTTCATTGATGACTTTTCCAGGTTTTGTTGGGTGTATCCACTCAAAGCAAAGTCAGATGTGTTTGCAGTTTTTCAACATTATGTCGCCATGGTTGAAAATGAAACAGGTTGCAAAGTACAGACTCTTCGTACCGATCGAGGAGGTGAATACATGTCAGGTGCATTTAAGGATTTTTTGGGAAAGAAAGGCATTAAACACCAATGCACTATGCCATACACACCACAACAGAATGGTGTTGCAGAAAGGAAGAACAGGTCTTTAATGGAGACGGCTAGATGTATGCTCAAGGCTAAGAGTTTGCCTCATAAGCTATGGATGGAGGCAGTTGCTTGTGCAGCACATGTTTTGAACAGGTGTCCTACTCGTGCCTTGAAGACCATTACTCCATATGAAGCTTGGTATGGCAGAAAACCTTCAGTCAGTTATCTTCGTGTTTTTGGTTGTCTTGATTATGCTCACATCCCTCAGCAGTTACGTGGGAAACTTGATGATAAGGCAATCAAATGTATATTTGTGGGGTACAGTAGTGGAAGTAAAGGTTATAGACTTTACAATCCTGCTACAAACAAGATTTTTGAAAGTCGTGATGTAATTTTTGCAGAAACTACTTCTCAACCTATGGTTGCTTTTGATGTACCTCATATGCAGACACATGATGTATTTGAAGGTTTGCTTCCTTCTTTTGTGGAGAATCAAGAATCACAACAGGTTGATAATCTTAATCAATCTTTTGATCAGCATGTGACACCTCATGATGTAGAGGAAATTGTGCGTGAAGAGCAAGAAGTTCTCAGGGAAGAAAGAACCTTGCCTAAATGGGTTCAGAAAACTTTGCAGGATAGCAAGTTGGATGCACCGTTGCCACGAAAAACACGTGCTGGTACTACTTTTGGCAGAGAGCAAGTAGATTTGGCTTGCTTTGGCACTCTTTGTGATGCAGATGAGCCTGATTCATTTGAACAAGCTTTAGAGTGTGTTCAGTGGAAAGATGCTATGCAGCAAGAAATTGATTCTATTCATAAGAATCATACATGGGATCTAGTGGACTTGCCTACAGGTAAAAAGCCTATTGGTACAAAGTGGGTTTTTAAGGTAAAAAGGAAACAAGATGGTACTGTTGACAGGTACAAAGCAAGGCTTGTAGCAAAAGGCTATGCGCAACAGAAAGGCATAGATTATGATGAAACCTTTGCTCCTACTTCTCGTGCGTCCACTGTTAGATCACTAGTTGCAATTGCTGCTCATCATGGTTGGAAAGTGCATCAGTTGGATATCAAAACTGCTTTTTTGAATGGTGATTTGCAGGAAGAAGTTTATGTAAGTCAACCAAGTGGTTTTGTTGTAAAAGGTCAAGAGCAAAAGGTATGTAGATTGCGTAAAGCTTTGTATGGTCTCAAACAGGCTCCAAGAGCATGGTATGAGAAGATACATACTTATTTGATTGGCCAGGGATTTCAGAATAGTCCAACAGAAAGTACTTTGTATGTCAAAAAGAGAGATGGAGTTCTCATTATGCTAACTCTTTATGTGGATGATATGCTTCTTACAGGCAATAATGCAAATGAAATTGAAGCGTTTAAAGATGCTTTGAGAAAAACCTTTGAGATGTCTGATCTTGGTTTGCTACATTATTACTTGGGTATTCAGTTTGTGTAATCAGAGGATGGCATATACATGTTGCAGGAAAATATTTGCATAAAATTTTGGACAAGTTTGGTATGCAAAATTGTAAACCAATCTCTACACCCGTAGAAACTGGATCAAAGTTGAGCATGCATGATGCTGGAGAACCTTTTGATGTACATACTTATGCAGCAGCGGTTGGTTGCTTGATATATTTGGCAGGCAACACTCGTCCAGACATTCAATTTGGGGTTTCACAAGCAAGCAGATTTATGCACAGCCCAGGTATGCATCATTGGCAGGCTGTGAAGCGCATACTTCGTTACCTTTCAGGTACCCCTAATCTTGCCATGTTCTTGCCAAGGGGGGATATGTATGGAAAGCACAGTTCTATGCAGCTTCTTGGTTAATACGATTCAGATTGGGCTGGTGATTTTGACACACGACATTCCACAAGTGGCAATTGTTTTTTCTTGGGAAATGCATGTATATCTTGGCTAAGCAAGAAGCAACCCACAGTGGCTACATCAACTTGTGAAGCTGAGTACAGGGCAGCTTTCACGGCAACAGTTGATTGTGTATGGATACACAGGTTATTGGCAGATCTTTGTGAGTGTCAACAGGCACCCACTACCATTTTCACTGACAGTCAGAGTGCTATGGTAGTTCCAAGGAATCCAGTATTTCATGCAAGAACAAAGCACATAGAGGTTCACTACCACTATGTCAGGGAAAGGCTACATGCAGGGGAGATCACACTAACTTACTGTCCTACACAGGATAACATTGCAGATCTATTTACGAAGGCGTTATCACGAGAAAAGTTTGAAGCTTTCCGAAAAGCTTTGGGCTTACTCTCATACACATGATGATCTGCTACCTTGTACGGATTCACACTATCACTACAGGGGGGATTTGTAGACATGTAGTAGTGTTAGTGTGTATACGCGCTTCACCAGGGGTACTTTTCTCCCACTGGGTTTTTCCCCCTGGACATCTGGTGTGAAAGGACACCTTATCTCTTAGGGTTTCATATAAGCTTTGTAGCTCTGAGTTTGTATGTACTCTATTATTCTAATACAGAGAGAGAGACTACAGAGATCTCGTACACAAGCTCTGTGTCTTCTCCTTCTCCATCTTCTTCCTACTCTGAGTTGCTGTCTTCCTTCTGTTTCCTGTTTCATCATCTTCAACAGTTTTCAACATTTCTTGATTTTTGTTTGAAGGATATTTGCCAGTGATTTTGTCCTTGACACAATCATATGCATTTATCTGCATTAGGAACCGTGTTCTACTAGAGACTGATGGCATAGTTCTAGCTTTCAAATTTCTAGTGTCTCTTTTTTTCTATACCATTTTTGTCTTCTCGGTTTCTGGTTAGGAAAGTCAAAAAAGTTTTCCTTCCCTCCTTTCATGAGTAGCTTAGCTCTCACATGTTCTTTTTCCGACCCCGAATCATCTGAGGTAGTTGAATGTTCTTCTAACTCATCTGTTGCATCATAGTAGAGGTCTGAAAAGACTTGTTGGGCTTTTATCAAGTCCTTGGATTCCGGATTTTTATCTTCAATGTGGAGGGTTGAGATCATTTGTATAGGAACTATGTCATAGCCGTCCTCATTGCAAAATTGAGTAGGCATAGACGTATTTACACATACATCCATTATCGCTAAAATTTGAGTCCACTCAAATGGCTCAAACAAATGCTCTGGAAAGGATTCAGGTACATAAGCTTCATCCGTTCAATCTCTTTCTAAGATACATTCTTCTCTTTTTAAGCTCTCATTTTTTGAAGCTCCGCACGTCCAAATAGGAGTGTCTTTGTTTAACCAAGATGGAAGCTTATAGTTTTAGCTGAAGAGACTAAATTGAATTCTTGTATGGTCATTTTCATGACATCTCTATAAGTGTGATCTTTTGGATGAACCCTAGTAATTGATCCCACTTGCTTCAAGTACATATAATTGTTTCCCCAATCTTGAATGAGTTGTACTTGTCGCATGAAAGGTCTTCCCAATATGATTTCGTAATTGAGTTTCTTTCCAACATCTACTATGGCAAAAGTGTGTTGATATTCAATCCCACAAGAATTAACTATCACTTTTTCAAGGAGTCCTAATGGTCTTTCAATGTGTCCATCAACCAATTGCAATTTCATTCAAGTTTGTCTAATGGCTGGTTGTCCCCAGGATTCCAATACTGCTTTTGTGGCTATGGCTATGCCTGCCCACTATCCAGTATTGCCATGGTTTCTATGTCATTATATTTCACTGGAAGGGTTGTGTTTCCTTCTTCCCCTTCATAGTATTCTCCAAATTTGTTCATTGGAACAGATCGAATCTCTTTGTTGTCCATTTTGTGTTTCAATTTTTCCAAATTTTTTGCAATTAGCCCCATTATTCCCACCTTCTCTAGAGTTTTTGTAGATCATTCCATAGATATGGCCTAATTTTCAATAGTTCTCCCAAGGTAAGAGTGCATTGGATAGGTGTAGACATGATTGAATGGATGTTGTCTACTTCCAGGGTCTATTCCGCTCTTTTTACTTGAGTGGTTTTACACACTATGGATTCATCTTCGCTATCTCCCAAGTAAGAGTAAAGTGTTTTCAAGGTCAACAATGATTTAGACATCCTTGAAGCTTTTGATCCGCAATCCCCATACAAGGATTGTACATCCCTATCCATATTAGGAGGTAGATTTTCTAACCAAACTTCCTCTATAGGAGCTGACTTCATAGTTAGGCTCCCATCATTGATCTCTCTAAGTTTTTCCCATAAGTGTCCTGGCCAGTCTTCTTCTACGAGTGGAATTCCATCTAAGGCATCTTCGCTGTCCAGCACTAAAAGTTGTGGCTCTTTTGTTTCGAGGTGGGGTTCTACCACCATTTTGGATTTTTCTTTATTGGCTCTTACCACAAGCTCCTCAGGTTTTGCCATATTCTCAAGCTTGGGTTTTTTTTTTCCATCATCTCTTGCATGATTCTTACCAAATTTTGATAAGCTTCAAGCTTAGCTGCTTCCATGTCTGGAGAAGGATAGTTTTTCCATTTGTTTTTCATGTTTTGGACTGCTTTAAGTCCCACTTGATAAGCCTCCAAGTCTGCATTAATAGGCTCAAAAATTTTGTCACCCAAAATTGATCCTCCAGATTTTACGGTGGTTTCCTTGATTTTGCTTCCAGTTTCTTTCACCTTTTCCTAGAATAGCTTCTTTGCTTTCTCCTCGATGTCAACCCTTTGTTTCTGTTTTCTCATCTCATACCTTTTGTTTCTGCTTCTTTTGGTCTTTTGAGAGGAAATTTTTATATTTTTTGAATCATCAGAGAAGTTATGTTTCTTTTTCTTAGCCTGGGCTCTGGTGATTACCTTGATTGGAACAATCGGTTCACTCTCAAATGAGCTACTAGGTATCACTTGGACTACGTTCACTACTGTTTTACCCTTGTTTAAAGGATTTTTTGGACAATCTTTCGGAAAGTGTCCTCCCTTTTTGCAACATTGTATGCAATAAGCTTCAACTGGCTTGAGTTTCTTGTCAGGCTCTGGGCATTCATTTTTCCAATGATCTTGGCTTAATCATGGGTCTTACTATAGGAGGTCTGGCACCTTGATTAGCTACACAGTACATTGGTGGAAGCTCTGGTGTAGCATAAGTCACAGGTTCTGCCATTGGTGGTGGATGTGAATTATACCATTCTCCTTCTACCATTACTGTAGATGGACTAGGCTCAGCATAGGGTGTAACAGGTACTAGTGCTTGTTCATCTATGACTCCCTCTGGATGCATGTACTTTACAGGCACTGCATTATGTCCCGTATATGGAGGTTGTTGACCCACCACGGATTGAGGTCTTTCCATACCCATCGGTGATCTTTGAGCTGGGGCCATGAATTGATATATGTACATGGGTTGTCCTTGTGGCCTCATAGGCACATATTGAACATTCTCGTCATACTTTGGTCGGTAATAGCACTCATTGGTCTCATGGTTGGTCCATTTAGCAGGTATCTCTAGCTATGGGCATCTGGCAATGTATTGTTTCATTCGAGTTGCACAATCCCTAATAGACTCACCTTGTTTCTGTTTAAAGCTGCAGATTTGAGCTACCGTATTGTGTTTGATCCCCGTTTTGGAACAAGCAGCTACAAATCCTTGAGCTAAGGTATTCAAGTCCATGATTGACCTTGGTGGAATGTTTTGGAACCATGTCAATACTTTTCCTTCTAATTTCATTCCAAACCCCTCAAATTGAGTATGGAAATCAAATATGCGTTCTGCTCTTAGCACTTGCTAAAAGCTTGCTAAGTGGTCATAGGGATCCCCAGATCCACTGTATTTTCTAACCCATTTTTGAAAATCAACTGGTCTGACACGTCTATTTGGTTCAACTCCTAATATCCTGGCAGTTAGTCGTGTTCCGAGTCCTTCAAACCAGTCTGTTCGAAACAGTGACTCATGTATCCCTGGATTGGCTTTAGTATCACCTGGTTTTCTTCGTGATGAGGTGATTTTTGGTTTCTTAACATTACTCTCGGAAGATCTCTCACGGTGTTCTTCTCTTGGAATAGTTTCTGGTCCTTGGCCCAATATCCAATCCCTTATGAAATACCCTTGGTATTTGGTTTGTTCCACCTCCTCAGGAGTCATCATAACAAAGTTGTTGTTAACAATCCCTAAACAGGTAGGTTGGTAGATTTTTTGAACCTTTATCTTTGATCTTGAAGATATAGATGATCTTCATGGTTGCTAGTTGTCCTAATTTGGCATGCGAAGTCCATAGAAGATCTTTGACGTTTCTATCCTCCAAACAATAGACTTCGATCCTAGGATTGTCTGTACTAAGCCGTTTCAAAGGCTTCAAATCAACTTGATCGTATCCCTTGAATTCTAAAGTTAGTGGTCCTTCTTTTGCTGCCATATCTGGAATTATGGTGTTTACTTCTAGCCCCCATTTTTCTATCACATCAGGGTTTTCAACTTGTAAATATTGAGTTCCATTTCTATCCATGTACATTTTTCCTTGTTTGTTTGTCCTGATCTCCTCTTCAAACTCAATACCATGGTCATCAATGCGAATAGCATACTCTTCGTTGGGGTCCAGGTAAACCTGAGCTCCATGGCGATTAGTCTTATAAAATGAGAGAATATGTTTGTAGCGCACTGTCATTCCGGTTTCTGAGTGAGTCAAATAGGAAGACATTTCAGATGTTGAATCTAAAAAAGTGTCTGAGACTTCTTCAACGATAGTGTGCAAGGGATTGCCTTGATTCACACTTTCTTCGATGGATACTCTACTAGAGGTTTCTCCAAGTATGCCTTGGTTTCCTAGTACACGACCAGATCTAAGGTTCATAAAGACTTACGAATCCCTGGATAGAGTATTTACCGTCGGATTGACTTCTTGTCAATTTCTTCCACTTGACTTGATTGCAACTTCTGTCAAGCTGTGAATTCCTTGTCTGCAACCTGATTCCTGTATCAATTTTGATCAAGTTGGCTATTCTTTCACAAAGACTGTATAGTTTTTGCTAACTATTGTAATTGGTCAATGTGTATCACTTCAAATCAAGCTAATTGAGCTAGCAGTTGAGACTTTCATACCCTAATTTTGCAAAAAGTCAAAGGACTAATCTGCAACCTAAAAACTGAGTGAACATGTACCAATTTGGATCCAATTGAACCCAAAATTGCCCGGGAACCATGTATTAGGATGGTCTAACACTATACAAGTTCAAAAGTCAAAATTGGTATCCCTATATAGCAGTAGTAAATAATCATGATTATTTACTTTTCTCAATTTTTTGCACTTTTTGGCTTGATTTGCCAAGTGTACAACCTGTTAAGGCCCTTGGACAAGTTTCACTAAGTTTGGATAAAATTTGTTCAAGTATAGCAATTGTTTCGTGTCTGCAGACTCTGATTTCAAGAGTCTGGCTTAAGTCTCACTTTTGTGATCCAAATTTCACCAAAATTGATTTGTGTAGTCTACTTGATATGCTTGACCTTGTGGTATACTCAAATTTGCAAGAATATCAATGTTTGAAGCAGATGTAGATAATCGTGATTATTTACTTCAGCTATGTTTTTGTAAGTTTTTGTCCCAATCTTGACACAGATCTGTTAAGTATCTCAACTTAAGCACCCTAGACAAGTTTCATCAAGTTTGGACAATTTTTGGTTCAAATGGTCATCAGTTTTGTATCTGCAAACTCAATTTGCAAATTTGGTCACAATTTTCAATCCAATGATCCAAACCTTACCAAATTTGGTTTGTGGGCTTATTATAACATGGTAAAGGTAGTGGTATGCTAACTTGGTGAAAAAAGTTGAAAAATGGGGCAGATGTAAATATCACGATTATTTACTTCTGACAAATTTTTGCATCTTTTTGGTCAACTGAGCATATATATATGTCTATCACATCAATATAAGCCTATGAATCAAGTTTCATTGAGTTTGAACAAAAATTTTCCCAATTTAAACTCAAGTTCCTGAAAGTCACCACAGACTTTAGTTTTTACCCAGTTTTTGATCAATTTGGAGATCCAAATTCTATGTGCCTTTACAAAATTTGTTTGCACATATGCAATGAGTCACTCGTATCAACCTTGTTCAGTTTTGATTTGAAAGTAAATAATCGCGATTAATTACTTTATGCTTAAAATGAACACTTTTTGCACTTTTTCAATGGAGAGTCTTTTCATGAGCTATTTAAGCTTATGAATCAAGTCAAAAGTTAATTTGGCCTAAAATGTCAAGAAAAAGTAAATAATTTGAGTTTTTGCAAACTCTTGAAATTTTTACCTCAATGTGTCCTTGAGCTTACCCACTGGTTCATACAACTTTTTAACATGCTCTCCAATCGGATTGAGTGGTTGGTAGTCTTTTCATGCTATTTTTGGCCATAGACCTGAAATTTTGCAACTTCAAATAACAACTCACAATTGATTCTTTCAGAGAGAGAAATCTTCTGAAATCCACCTCGGATTCTAGTTACCCTACTCCTAGGTTCTATTGCAATGGGGTTGTGGAAAGTGTCCACAAACACTCGTTTTCTTGTTTTTTATGGTTTTTTGAGCCTTGATCTTAAGACTTGTCTCGTCCATCAATCATTTTCAAAATCCTAATCTACTTCTACAATCCTACAATCCTAAAGGCACTCAGCAAGTACGATTACTTCCAAGCTACCTCTACACAGCAAAAGACGACAATCCTAAGGTATGCGGTTTCTAAAAGAAATTTTCTACTATAGGAGATCCTAGAGAATTTAAAGAATAACTTCACAAGGCGCTTATGTTTTTTCCTAGTTTAGGTCTTTCGATCGCCGGCAGCGGCGCCAAATGTGGGACGGGTGTCTAACCTCACTCCTATCTTATTGCAGATTTAGCAAGAACCACGATTAAATTGTCAATCCATGGAACGAAGCTGACTCAACTAGTGCATAGAGGCTACAAGAGGTTGTCAATATCTCAAAAAACAACAAACAACTTGCATCTAACTCAAGCTACACTCAAGTGATTGAAATCACCAAAAGCCAATCGCTCATCACCAAACAAATCCTATCCGTTATAGCATAAAATGACATCCAAATGTAACAAAACTTCTATGACAAGTTTATAAGACCTAAGCACACATGCTTATGGTCTCAAATCCCACTTTAGGTCAAGTGCAAAAATCACGATTATTAATAGCAATGGATTTTTGACCTAGTCGTTTTCGACCCAGAATGCATCTAAATACTTAACAATGATGTCCCAATACCCTGCCTATGCTTAGTTTCTAATTTTGAAGTGTAAATTCCTACTTATGATGAAATTAGGCTGCGGGTTGGCAATGCCAAAAGCTATAAAATACCGTGAAATGCTTACGTCAATGCATAGAGCTCTTACCTGCGGTTGCAATGTAACAGATGTGACTGCAATGTGACAACCAAGGAGGAAGTAGGAAGCACAACAACAAGAGAAGTGAGTGCCGTTAGCTTACACTGTGTATTTCATTTCCAAAACTCCCAAAATAACTTACACAAATTGGCTTTTATACCTTAGCCATGGTTTTTGTTGGTCAAAACTAATAATCTGGGAGCTATAACTAAAGATGGGTAAAGACAGGTTGATACAATCTGGAAGCTTGTAGCCCTGGCTCACCAATTACAAAGCTTTTCCAAAAAATAGGAGTTACATTCCAGATTTATCAAAATAATAAGTGTTTTTTACAATGAGAGCTCCAAAAAATGGTATCGGAGTTAGCTTGCTGCTAACAATGTGTGTCAAGAATGCCTCTTATCAAGTTCAAGAAATTGGAAAGATTGCACTTCTTGTTAAAAGTGGCAACTCTTTCACACTTTTGGGTTCTTTATGTGCTTGCAAAACTTGGTCTTGTAGTTTGATTTGTAGATGGCAGATGTATTGTGTGTGGTCTCAATTTTGGTGATACTATTGTGGCATTTAGTACTTTTTTCTATGGACTATATAAGATCACTGGTTACAAGAAATATGTGGAAGATTCATAATCGTAACTTTTGATTCGAAGACTATTTCAGATGCAAAAATTTGCATGCTCATTTTGGTCCTTTGAATTTTGCCAATTTGCTTTATTTGCAAAAATATAATATGGTTGCTTTATTACCACCTCTTGAAGCATCATCAAAACATGTATATGAAGGGTGTAAGTTTGAAAAAATGCAACGTTCCAGGTTTTGGGCTATTCAAAATTTGCAACTTGTACACAATGATGTTAGTGGCTAGTTGTGTTGCACAACCCTTCTTTTGGGAATCGGGTGTACTTTGTACTTTGTGATTTTTATGGGTGATTAATCCATGCATACATGGGTATATGCACTTTAAGACACCCTCCATTCTGATTGAGAGGGGTGTATATGGAAAAAGAGTTCAATGCATTTTATTAGCCATAGGATAAAACAACGAGGAAACACTAATATATATTGTTGTATAATGCACAACAAAATATTATTGCAAGAACAAATCATTAATGGATATGGCACAATGTAAAAGCAAAGCTTTGCCACATGGATTTTGGCTTGAGGCTATCAATTGTGTTGCATATGTATTAAATAAATGTCCGATTGAAGCGTTGCAATCTATTAGTTCTTATGAGGCTGGCATGGCCAGAATCCATCAACATTGATCACTCGTGTGTGTTTACTTACTTAGCTTATGATTTCATGCATGGACAACAATGCATAAAGTTAGATGTAAGGCTGTAAAATGCATGTTGTCACTCATAGTTAAAAAATCAAAGGCTACAATGTGTTTCATCCACAAATGAATCATATCTTGATTAATTGAGATTTTGTCTTTATGGAAGAGATGCAATTTAGACCTTGTTAGCATGTACTAAAGAGTTAGCCAAGAAGGCACAAGGGCAAAAACAATGCAAAAGCTTGGAAAAATCTATCAAAATGTGGCCTTTGATATAGCAGAATGGTTCTATTGTGATAAAGAGAAATTATATTTGACTCTTCGTCTAGAACACAATAAATATGTTGTCTAAGGAAAGTCAATGAATATGAGCTCAAGACAGCCAATTGGTGATTGTGATCTCATGGTAATACCATTCCTTATTTTGGTCAAGCAAACCAAGATGTTTGAAAGACAAGTTCACTTAGTTGTGTGAATTACTTTACAGTGTCGTATGTGACACACCCGTCAAGTATCTATATAGATAAACAAGAAATTAAGCTTTAAGATGTCCTTGAGGACATGATGAATTTTTAAGGGGTGGAGAATGGGTAGCAAAAGTTCCACTGCATAGAAGGTCATAGACTAACAACTAGTTCAAGATATCAAGAACATTAGGATCATTCAATGTCTTTGCATTGAACAAATTTATGATCTCTGATGGGGTTGTTTGATTGACTATGACTTCATTAGTCTCCCCGATATAGCTATATAGTTTGTAGATACTACAAGGGGCATTATGAGGTCCAGTTTGGACAAGAAATCAAGCTAGAAATGGTAAGGTAAGTACAACTAATTTTTACCTACTTTGGCACACAAAACACGCCAAAAGATTTTCTTTTCTAACTAAACCCTTCAATATGATAATTGAGGACAATGATCTAAGTTAAGGCGGTGAGAATGTTAGACATCAAGAAAAATTTAGTGTATTTACAAAGTGGCAAGCAGTCAAAAGTAAGTAAATCTACAAGATCCAAGAATAGCTTAAGCCTTTGGACAAGGTATAGGCCGTAAAGATAAACCATGAACAAGTGTGTAAGTAGGTTGAATGGCTAGACTTGTCAAGTGTGACCACAGCACACACAAAGATGAAAAGTGCCAAAATGAGTCATGGATTGTGGCAAGTAGCTAGGATTTTGACTTACACTCGGGGGAAGCTTATAGGAAGGAAAATTTGCAAATGTGGGGTAGGAATGGCAAGGGGGAATGGAGGATGCTCCGGTGGAACCTCAAGGGGAAGGTCTCATGGATTGTTTTAGAAGGGCGAGTGATTTTCCTATAGAAACTAAGGTTGGGTGCAGAATTAAACACACTATGCTCATTTTTCACCTTATCTCTCTCATTATTTCTATTAGCAAAATAAGTCCACCATCTTCATGAGACAACTGCTTCGTAGCCACCACTGGATATCAAAATCAACTTGGTAGTAGCCTTAGTTGAGAAATGGTATGCTCTTATACCCCCATGGGCATTTGCTAAGACCTATAGAGAACACTTTTGGGGGACACACAACCTAAGGTTGGAGTTAGGGCCAATGTGGTAGAGTGGGTCCCCTAGTAAGATAGTTAGTTGCATGTCAAGAAGATAGTTAGCTCCATGCCAACGCCATGAAGAAACCAAGCCAAAAGAAGGCTTTCTCATGATAGCCGATTTTCGAAAATCAAAGAAAAAAAAAAGAAAAAAAAACTTCCCCCCCCCCCCCATGGGCATTGGATAAATAACACCCTCTCTCTCTCTCTCTCTCTCCCTCATTTTCCCTACATACTCCTCCCTAATATCCTCTTCCCCAATCTACCCACACTCTCATTACCCCCCGGCCACGCGAAAGCTTTGAGAACCCTCGACCCCTCTCTCGTGCTTCCTCTGTGTGAGCCGCATGGAAACCCCCCCCCTCCGCTCTCCCGTATTCTTACACGCACCCTTTACACCCCCCCCCCACACTTCCCCCCCCCCCCCCCCCCCCTTGCCCGCTAATATTCTTTCCCCGACCCCCTCCCCCCTCTTCCCCACCGCTCGCCTCACCCTCCCCTCGGCTCATTCCCTCCCCCTTTGCCTGCTGATATATTCCCTCACTCCCACCCATTGACTTGCTTCCCTCCTCTCGTCCTCAAGCTCCCATGCAAGATAGTAGAACCCCCCCCCCTCTCTCTCACCCCCACATCTCCCCTACTCCCCTACCCCACTCCATTGCCAAACCCCCCCCCCCCCCCCTTCCTTCACTCTCTTGTCCGGCGGCCCACAAGGCGCAGCCCTCCTCCCTCTATTCCCTCACACTCTCCCTCTCTCCCATGAGCCTGTGAAGGCGCCCAAAAGTCTCCCTCTCTCTCCCTTATCCGCACACACTCCCTCCCTTACACACCCTCTCTACCCACATACCCTATCCCTCCCTCTCCCTCACAATCTCTCTCTCAGCCCAGCGCGGACCACCCTCTCTCTCTCCATCTCGGGCGCTCAGGCTGCGCAAAAAATCTCTCTCTCTCTCTCTCCTTCTCACGGACAGCGGTAGTAGAACCTCTCTCTCTCTCTCTCTCTCCTCTCTCTCTCTCTCTCTCTCACTCTCTCTCTCTCTCTCTCTCTCCTCTACACACACACACACACACACCATCACTCTCCCCCCCCCCCCTTGGCGCTGTGCACGAGCCCACAACAGGACCACCCTCTCTCTCCCACCCGGGCGCTCACGCACCGCAGCAAACCGTCATCCATACACACACACACACACAACAATACACAACACACATACCTACACACACACACACACACCGCACACACACTCACGCTCTCTCTCTAGCCTATCTCCCCCCATCCGCCCTGCGTAATTTGGCAGGCAGCCGGCCGTCAGCCACCATCAACGAAAAGGGAAAAAAAACAAACAAACAAAGATATATATATATATATATATATATATATAGCCCCTTCCCACGCACGTTTTCGTGCACCCACATACATATACATATCCATACACCCGCCCTCATGCACGAATACATACACACACACGCATATACGCACCGCACCACAAATACAAAGGAAAAACGACTACGACATCGACGAATAAAGAAGAAGGATCCAAAGCACGCGCCGCCAACAACAAAAAGAGAAAATGCGCCGAAGGCATGCCCCGGCCGACTCTGAAAAGAAGTACGCTCGACATCGATTCACCGACAGTACACCATTCGCCGTAAGGCGCAACCACGACGCCATTCCAGTAATTGATAGGTTATTTTCATCATTATCTTCAGTTTTCACCCAAGCCATTGTAAACTTCCATTTTTTGTAAATATCCTCTCTCTAGGTGATGGTCACAAAGGCCCACCTAGAGATTCCCATCTTTTAATAACCTCCCAAAACAAAGCAAGGGTCAACCACACCGGGCCCACCACTTGCTTTGTCTCCCCGATTAAGCTTACCCTAACCGCACTGGGATTACCATAATCCAAGCAGCCAACACCTATAAATTGGCATTGAGAGGTCACTATCGGGGGGGGGGGCAATTCATGAGGAGCCAAGCATTTGGTAGAGTGTAGTGGGAGGATTGACACTATCACCATCACGAGGAGGGGGCTTGTGTGTTGGGTTTGCCTTGGGAATTGCACTATGCGAAGGGAACCACATCCATCTCTCGACTCCAATGGTCGATGCACACATGTATGCACGCTCTTGGTAGTAAGTATTCACAATCATTGAGTCGTCTTAGAGAACGCACCAAGTAGGTTGCACCACCTCCTCTCCCTACCTCTCTACCACCACGGCGTGCCATTTTGTAAATATTGCAGAAATAATTCACCCTCACACCCCCGAGGGTTTTCATCATTTGTAAATTTCACCCTCACAACCCCGTTTCTTATTTCATCTGTAAATTTCTCTTTGTGTGTGTGTGTGTGTGTGTGTGTGTGTGTGTGTGTGTAGTGTGTGTGTGTCATATCATCGTGGTTTGTTCCTAGCTCAAAGCTAGAAAGTGATTCCCCTGTTCACCATTTACTTTAGGCAGTCGAGGCCGCCATTCGACCCCTCGTTTTAGAGGCGGTCGTGGTTCGGGGTCCGCTTTGCGTCTGTCATTTCGTGCCCCCACTGAGGAGGTCTTTCTAAGACCCTTCAGTTTACAATGCTGAAAGTGACGCCCACTATCAATCATGGACAAATGGCTAAAGGAATTTTCTAACTGGAGGACAGAAGAGAGGAGACGAAGGAGGCACTAGCCGCCTTCATTGAGGTGCTACTGCCAAGCTGCAGTGTCGTCAGCATTCAAGAGGTAAATTCTCCATCTCGTGTCGCTCGTTCTAACTATAAATCGAAAGCATCAGGTGGGAGGTTGGTGAAGTGCCATCACTATTGTCAACCAAGGCCACTGACGTCAATGAGTGCAAGCAACGAAGGCAGCCAAAGGGCTGAAGTCATCTACATCGACATTCATCGCGAAGAAATCATTCACGTCAAGGAAGGGAAGCAAACGGTGAGACCTCTTTTCCCTAAAGAAACTGCAGTCAAAGATATAACTCCAAAGTGGCCTAAAGGGGCTGCTCGAGCCAAAGGCAAGGAGAAGATAAGCCAGTATGGAAACACATGACCCCGAAGGGAGAAGCATCTGGCCAAGTAAGTGCTTCAAGCTCAGAAAGCCGAGTTGTACCCACTTTGTCAAGGACGAAGTCATCCGAAGCTAAGTGGCGGAAGGTCGCCTACCGATTTGCACGACGCATGCGAGTGCTACTAATCCACTTCGACAATCCGAAGAGGAAGTGGTAAGAAGATTCCCATGTTCTAGAGAAGAGTGGTTCGGCTACTGCTCTCGCTGTTTTGGGAAGCGAGTGGAGGACCTTCCTCCTCTCCCTGTACAACTTATCCTGAAAAAGCTCTCTACCACGGGAGAAACCCAGTGGGCTGGAGACGAGTTGCAACTTAATGGAGTAGAATTCATGCAACACGCCGATTACAAAATTACCTGCAATTGCTGTTAGCCAAGAGGGTGGGAGTGGTCAGACGCGTCACCATCACCCCGTACGTACTGAGCAACGAAGGAAAGGTAGAGCCCATGAAAGGCGACGACCTCTTGTGGATGTGCCGACTCATCAACGTTGGTACGGTAAGAGTATAAGTAAGTATTCCACCCTCTGTGCATGATGGAAAACGGGCCGACGGAATTCCCATTCAGATTCCTGTAGTATATGCATGTGAATATCTATGTAGATAGGAAAGTCTTCTACCAACAGAAGATCGTATACCTATTCGGTGCGGCAGTACTAGGAGAAATCCTCAATTCCCCGAACCCTATCATTATCCCCATATTAGATTACCATCATTCCTTTAATGTCTCTATTTTTATCCTGTTTTAACCTATCCACCCACCCCTGTAAAAAGCCGTTATGAGCCACTACTGTTAATGTAATGTTAAAAAAAAGGGTTTGTAATTTCCTGAGTCACCACCATGGCAAGTGTTTCTTTCTCCACGTTCAGTGGAAAGAAGGGAGAGGATCTCACCACCGACTTTTTGGATGATTTCGACATTGCTTGTGTCGTCTCCAACAAAGATGACAGCGTTTCACGACTTGGAATTTTTCCTCTACTACTGATGAAGTAGAGGCCAAGTCCTGGTATAATGCATTGCCCCAGGCTACCAAGAATGCATGGGATGTGTTAAGGGATGCTTTTGTAAAGAGGTTTGGTGGAGGCACAACCTCAGAGAAGCTATGGCGGCTACTGACAGAATTAAAGCAGGGAGGCCTGTTGGAGTATGCGACCTACGAGTCAACGTTTATGGACTTATGGGAGAGATGGGTTGCCTCACTGGAGAAAGGCGAAGGAGCGCCTAATTTCCTAAAGAAGGACCGTTTCATTGTTGGTCTATGGTCGCCGCTTAGAGAGAAGGTGAAGGGAAGGTTTCCTGCAACATATGATTTGGCAGTCGAAGTAGCCCGCCTTAAAGACAAGAAGCTGCACATGCAAGCAAGAGTAAACGGGTCAGAGGAAACAAGCTCGGCCCGACCAACCCCAGTGGCTGCAACAACCAATCATAGAGTCCAACCGCAAGAGGCATCAGAAGAACAGCAGGACCTGCTGAGTCGCATCACCACCCAACTAGAGAGTTTATCTGTGCATCTGGTGTAGCAAGGGCATGCATCTGGCAGAAACCCAGAACAAGGAAGGGGACAACGAAGGCAGAACCCAGAGTACCACTGTTACAACTGCGGGGAAGATGGCCATGGAATGTACTACTGCCCACACCGGAGGAGGCAGAATTTCAATAGAGGGGGAAGACAGAATCAAATCTCTCCGCCAAGAGCAAGACCACCACCATAGGCATCCAGGACCAATCCCACCGGTCCAAATCCTTCAACCACCTGTACAACAACAACCACCACCCCAACCTCTCATCCCGCCACTACCCCCACCACCTGCTGTGAACCAAGCGGTGAGTGTTATTAGCTTAGAAGCTAAAGGGAAGGCGAAGGTAGAAGAATCATCTCGAGAGAAGCACAAAGGAAAAGCGAAGGTAGAAGAAGTGGATGCTATGGGAGTGAAACGTGCGAGGCACGAGGAGGCATCTCAAAGAGAAGAGAAGATGAAAGGGAAGACCGAGTCTAGCAAGCAAGCAGCTAAACCGCGGCGGAAGATAGACATCGTGGACTTATCACTAGGTGATTATGCAAAACCCTATGACTTAGTTCAGGATGTGTTAATGCAGGGCCCGACGATAACTTGGCCCCAATTACTCCACCTTGCACCCATAATGAGGAGGCAATGGACGAAAATGGTAAGTACCAGGAAATCAAGACCCAGGATAGCTGGGGCTATCTCTGGGAGGGATCTCGACGGCATCCTGCCAACCATGGACTCTCACATCAAGGGGCAACGGATTTCAAACGTCTACATAGATGGTGGCGTGAAAATATGCGTCATGAGTGAGAAGATGATGCACCATCTAGGTCTAGAGGTAAGTAGGCCGGCACCCTGCCGAGCCAAGATGGCAAACAATGTCAGAGTGAAATGTGTAGGCATTGTAAATGCGGTCAAAGTTAAGGAATTCAATGCAAAAGTGGAGGTAGACATCTTTGTCATGCCACACAAAGGGGAGGGCTACCCCATCATTCTTGGGAGGCCTTGGCTTATGGCTATGGAAGCTAAAAAGACTGGAGCATCGGGATGATCCAGATGAAGGATGCTAAAGGGAAGTCCATATTCTATGACATGAGGACTGGAAAGCAGTGCAACATGATCTTGGAGTCTTTAGAAGACGAGTCCACCAGCGACTACTCGTCTACCTCAAGAGAAGAGATGACCACCACCGACGGAAGTGACAGTAGCATCGAAGTAATGGGAGTCATTCTTAAAGACCCAAACAGATTAACGCAATCTGAAACAACCTCGACAAACCAAGAGGGATCATCAGGTATGCAGTCATTGGAGGATGCAGGTAAGCTACAAAAAATGCTCTCAAATGAGTTAACCAATGAAGAAAGAAAGGAGTACATCTCCATGCTAGGTAACTTCACTACTTTGTTCATTGATGGCTATGATAAGATCACAGGAATTACAGTAGTACAACACCACATAAAGCTCAAGGAAGGTAGTAAACCCGTAGTACAAAATCTCAGAAGACTTGGAGTAATCCAACAAGAGGCATTGCTTAAAGAGTGAGAAGTTTGCTACAAGCACGTTTCATCTATCCTATCGAAGACTCAGAATGGGTCTCCCCAGTAGTAGTCACACCAAAAAAGTAAGTGGAGAGTTTGTGTGGATTATAAACCTCTCAATGCAGCCACGAAGAGGGACCACTTTCCCCTCCCATTCGAGGATGAAATACTCAATGAAGTGGCAGGTCACGAGTGATACACAGTATGCGATGGCTACTCAAGATACTTCCAGATTAGCATTGTAGAGGAGGATCAGAAGAAGACAACCTTCATCACATCTTGGGGATGTTTTGCCTACAGAGTGATGCCTTTTGGCCTCACTAACGCCCCGGCCACGTTTCAACGCTATGTGACTTTTGTTTTCCAACCCTACTTTGGAACATCAATACGGGTTTTCATAGATGATTTTTGCATTTATAGCTCACAAGCCCTTCATTTAAGCAAAGTTTATGATGGCTTAACCAGGCTGCAAACCTTGGGTGGCCAACTCAACGTGGAAAAGTGTCACATTGGTGAGAGCAAAGTCACTCCCCTTGGTCATGTAATTTCAGCAAAAGGAATCGAGGCTGACCCTAGCAAGATTCAGGCTCTGGTATCTTTATCATCACCCACCACCGCCAAGCAGCTGGTTTCTTTTCTTCAGAAGGGAAGGTACTTAAGCAGGTTTATTCAACTGCTATCTCAAGTGGTCCTTCCCCTACAACAACTCACCCAGAGGGATGTCTTCTCATGGAGTGAAGAGAACGAGAAGCAGTTTACTGAGGTAAAGCAAATCCTAGCTAAGCTTCCCACTATTTCACCTCCTAAGTGGGACGAGCCATTTTATGTGAACCCTAGTGTGGGAAGTGATATACTCGGAGCAATGCTAATGCAAAAGGACCCCAAAACTTCTTTCATGTGCCCTATTTACTTCTCTAGTCGGGTCATGACCCCATCAGAAAAAGGATTTACCGAAGTAGAACACATGGTTATGGCACTAATGTTTGCTACTACAAAGTTCCGCTCCTATCTCCTGCCTAGACCCTTTGTAATCCTGACAATGGAGGAGGTTTTCCCATATGTAATGCGACACATGGATGTCTCATCTAGGATCTCAAAGTGGTTAATTAGACTACAAGAGTTTGACTACACTATGCAAGTAGAAAACTCCACCAGGGCTAGTTTAGCAGGAATTCTCACTCATCGCCATTATGAGAAGAAGCTGAAGGTCAACACGGAAGCAAAGGAAGAAACACCAACGATAGAAAGTCCTAGGCTAGAGAGAGCTCACTCTCTTTTCTTTGACGGAACATACAAGAGAACAATGGATCAGTCTGCAGAGCAGGCATGGTCATTTTCAATGAACAGCAAGAAGGTATTCTCCATGGGGCAGTTATTACACTCCCACTCCAACAATGAAGCAGAATATGCAGCCCTAATTCTTGGGTTGGAACAATGTATTTCACAAAGAATTTAGTGCCTAAATGTGTTCGGCGATGCTTTGCTTTTGATAAGGCAAATAAATGGCACTTGGGATTGCAAAATTCAGGTTTTACTTGGTCAACTTCGCCAAGTTAAGGACCTCCTAAAGAGGTTTGAAGCAGTGAAACTATTCCATGTCCCCAGCAAAGAAAATCAAGAGGCAGATGCACTAGCTAAAGAAAGAATACAAGACGTTCCCATAGGGGGAATCAAATTAAAACTACCCCTCTTCCAAGGTAGTGATGCTATGCCTGATATCATCGGTTTTCTAGATACAGGAGAATGTCCAGCAGGACACACCAAAGGCCAAAAATAGTGGCTGGTAAGGAAGGCTACTAGGTACCGCCTTATAGACGACCACTTGTATTGTAAGGGCAAAGATCAAATTCTCAGGCGGGTGCCAACCTCCAGTGAAATCACAGAGGTAATTTCAAGTTGCCATGACGGCGTCTGCGGCGGTCATTTTGCTCTAGATATCACCAATAGGAAGATTCTACAGGCACGATACTTTTGGCCTAGTTTGAACAGGGATGTACACCATTGGTGTAAAACATGTAAGGCTTGTCAAGTGGCCAGTGATCGCACGTTAACCTACGAGCCACAAACCCCTATCATTTCATATGGTCCTTTTGAGAAATGGGGAATAGATGCAATCTCTCCTTTACCAAGGGCCCAATCAGGTAAACTGTACATCATAGTGCGTGTAGACTACATGACTCGATGGGCAGAAGCAACGTTGGAGAGGGGGAATGGGGAACACACCCGACACACGCGCAACTGTCCCTATATAGCTCAGGGAATTCACAGCACCCCTGTCCTCTCGAAAACACCTTCAAAAAAGACTATTCACACTAGAAAGCCTCGCCTGCGCTTCGACCAACGCACACACACACACTGCACAATCCTCAGACAGCTACCACACCGATCTTGCCCGCTTCTAGCACTTCCGCAGTTCAAGACCTCTCTCTCTTTCTCTCTCACATACACAGGGGGCCCGGGGGGGCGCACACGCTCACATACACCGGCACCACACACCCTGGAGACGAGCAAAGAAGAAAGGGGGAAAGGGGGGAGAGACGACGCCAAAAAAATGGCAATGACAGCTTTCCTTCAATGAAAAACACCCTGTACAAGATCCGCACTGTTTGCTCTAGGCCACACCAGCAATCCGTACTGAGGGGCATACACATCCCTCGGAGCTCGATCCTGTCGGCACACAACTCCACATAAAACCCACTATTCGCTTCACTTCGACAGAAGTTGCTTCTCTCGGCATCCTCCACTGGCCTCTTCTCTTTCAAAAACACTCGCCCTTATGAGTTGCTTCAAGAATCATGCATCCGATCTTCGACCACCGAGCGTGAGCGCACCAAAAAAAAAACTCCTCTTCTTCGAAAACCCACTGGTTTCTTCTCCTCCAGAGCACGTGCTATTCCGAGCCATTTCATGGACGATGCTTCATCATGGGGTGTCGGCTTCAATCGTCGAGCGCGTACAAGAAAACCCCTTCTCTTCTTCTTTTTCCTTTTCTCTTTTCCAGCCCCAAACTCCAGCCTAAAAGAAAAACTCCTCTCTTTCTTCTTCGAAAATGGCTCCTCTTCCTTTCTCTTTCTCTTCCCTTTTCAAAGCAAAGAAAAACCTTCTTTTTATGGGCAGTAGCGCCACTGCCCTTAGGCTTTCTTTTGGGAGTTTTTTTCTTTTTGGCTTTTGAGCAAACTCCACCCAAAACCAAGGCCAACCTTCTTTTTCCTTTTTTGAACTTATAGCCAAGGGGGTTTTAGGCCTAGTTTCCCCACACCGTCGGTGCTCGTATGTGCACAAGTTTGTTGAATCCCCTTCTCTCCAAGCCACACCTCTCTAGAAATTTTTCCGTATTCCGAACATTCCACATCCTTCCACCGCAAGTCGTCCAATTGGAAAAAAATCAAGCTTGCCCCCTTCTTCTGCCGTGATTGTCTGTCCACTTGAAGTGGGCGCATCTTGATGCCCCTGATTCCGATCGACCATCCGCCAATTTTGGCTGACCCCCCACGGTGCATGCGATTTTCTAGAATCTTGGCAAGGCCGCAAAACTGCCAGACAGCACATCCTCCAATTCGGTCAGGTGGGCTCAGACCCGGTCCTCGAAAAATCTTCAAACGGCCATAACTTTCTATCCATAGCTCCGATTCGCAATCCAAGAAGACATGCATGCTCCGTAACTCGAGCTTTACACATATATGCACTGACATCAGTCGGGCCACCTGTCCCCAGCTACCTTGTCCATCGGGAATCTGCTACAGACGCGAGCTTTAAATCGCAATATCTTGCACACTGGGGCTCCGTTTGACGAGCCGTCAGGACGAGCTTCTAGAGCATCTCGAATACCACACTTCGGGGCACATTCCACGCATCTTGAACACTTTGACCTGCTGTCCCAATTAGCCCACTTCGGAGTCCCCCTGGTCTTAAAAAAACACTTTAAGCCTGCATTTTTGTTGCCACTGTCCTGCTGAGGTCTCCCACACTGGCTTCATCTCTCTACCATGCACCTGTTGACACCCTTTGCACTGCACAACACACTTTATAGCGCGGACCAACTTTGGCTACACCAACGTCCACCACCCGCATTATAGCCCAAGAGGTGGCAAAGTTCATTTTTGAGCATATCGTTTGCCGTTTTGGCACTCCTCTTGAGATAATGTCAGATAGAGGACTAGGATTCAGAGGTGATTTGGTGGGAGAACTGATGAAGAAGTTAGGCATCACACGTCGGCATTCCACACCATACTATCCACAATGCAATGGTCTGGTAGAGAAGATAAATAGAATAATTTGCAAAATCATCACAAAACAGGTGAACAACCACACAGGGGACTGGGATAAACATCTCATGGAAGCTCTTTGGGCCTACAGAACAATGTTCCGAACATCACTAGGTTTCACTCCTTTCCATCTAGTTTATGGGAAGGAGGAAATTCTACCCATTGAGGTACAAATAGCCAGCTTACGAGTCTTGGCTAGCCAGACACATCGTCCAATTGTAAACCTCCGAAACCACATCTTGGATCTGGAGGGACTCCAACTGGATAGGGAAGAAGCAATCAATCACTATGCAGCACATGTAGAACGACGTCGGCTCACTTTCAACCAAGGGCTTAAAGCAAAGGGACTGGAAAAAGGCATGTTAGTACTACGATACGACAACAGATTTGATACTAGGAAGGATAAGAAATTTCAAAGATGGGAAGAGCCATTCATCATTAAGATATGCTATGACAACGGTAGCTATAAGCTGATGGAAGCAGATGGGAGAATTCACAAGACTAGGGTCAATGGATGGAGACTGAAAAGGTATTTTCTTAGGTTTGACCCAGAATTCCTGCTAGACATTCCAAAAGAGGGAGAACCCTCTAACTCTACAGCTGAAGAAGTAGAAGAAGGGCTAGAAGCATGAATGCCTCTAGCCAAAGGGAGAGGGCTAATGATAGCCGACTTTCGAAAATCAAAGAAAAAAAAAAAAAAAAAAACTTATTTCCCCCCCCCCGCTACAACATACTCAGCCTCCCATAGTGGAAGAAGACATACAGTTTTGGAGAGATGATCTCCAATAAATGGCTCAACCTGCAAATATGAATATGTAGACAGACATAGGTCATCTACAGTCTTTACAACCCATGTAATCCGCATTCATGTAATCAACAATAGATGCATCAATGTTTTTGAAGCATAAGCACTTGCTCCATTGTACCCTTCACGTACTTGTGTCAATCAAGGCCTTGTTGCCATCTCAGCTAGTGGGAATTTGAGATCCTCCCAAACTCTCTGAAAAAATATTCTCTTAGTCCATCCCACCCAATCCCCATTGTCAACAAGGCAAGCCAACATTCATTCTCGATATAGGCCTTTGTAGGGATTTTGCTTCTCTTGTCAACATGGTGCTATTTACATTGCTAAGTAGCATTCCTCTCACCTCCTCGACCTCCTACAAGCAGATTTCTAGTTGACCTATACTTTTGCCTAGGTTGGCGAGCATAAGCCTAGTCATATTGTTCTTGTCTCGGACCACATTCCCTGTATCATCCATGACTACAATGTTGGGGTAAAGGCGATGTTCCTTTGACCAGGGTCAGATGCCCGGTTTCCAGCTGCCCACTGTGTACATACACTAACCTCATTCTTCATATACCAAAGAATAAGGAGCTCCCCACTACAAGGAGGCTTGCTCCACTCACAAAAAAATGCACACTCTCCTCTTCCCTCTCTCGCACTGCACCCCACGCACACACATCCATGCACCATGCACTCTTTCATGTAATTATCAGGTCCCTTCTTTTTTGAACCTTTAGAGTTGTGTATAAGTGATCTCGGTTGGCAGTCTCCAAAATGAGGTTAAGAGCTATGGCTAGTAACTTGTTCTTTTTAAGATCTCTTTGACTTGAAAAGTGGCAAGCTCGGACTTTGCTTCAAGATACTTCCTGTGTTTTTCCTCTAATGTGTTGCCTATTTGAAAAAAAATTTGGAGAGCTCTTCAGCTTCCACTTGAATTCTTTGGCTTTTGATAGCATGATTTCTCTTCACCTTGGGCCGTGTACCTTTGATTTTTGTATGGATGTTACACACTAGAGTGTGTAAGGCTTGACGATCATCACTTTTATATCTTTCTTTACCTTGTTTAATGTTATCTTAGCCAAGGACCTAAAAAGTGTATCCTTGAAGAGATTGTCCCTGAGACAAGTTTTTTATTCTTCCCTTCTAGATAGAAATCTTCCTCCTTAGCCCTTGCAATTCTTAGCTTGATGGGGAAATGATTAGACATACATTGGGCTAAATCTACACTTAGCTTGACTTAACTGGTAGCCAGTCTTCTTGGTATGAGATGAAGCGCCTATCAAGGCAAGATGCCATGTTGGCATACCTGTATGAGCTCAAGAATCTACCAATTACACAACCAAGGATCAATAGATTGTCAACCCCTACACCTCCAATGTTTGAGTCTCTTTCTCTTCGCATGCTTCTACATTAAAAATATTGTGTCTATCATTCATTATCGGAAATCAATAGTGAGTAGAAGTGACCTTATGAACCATTTAATCAATCCGATGGTGTGGAAAAGTCTTTGGCAAGTTCATTTTCCACAAACATCGCTTCAAAATGGGATTTGCGGCAAGTAAATGTAGCTATTAATTTTTCGCTTCGACATGGAGTCCAACATCAACACCTCTTCGGATAGAAGCAACTATTCTCTTCTATCGCAAACCAATTTGAAGCATCCGATTTACCTACTATAGCAAAATTTAGATGAAATGAAATAGCATTTGGAAGAATGTGGTAACAAAGTAGTCCATGAAGATGGCATCAAAGACAAGTGAATTGTCAAATTTTAAAGGCGGCTTTTGATGAATAGAGGTTGAAACAACATAAGATAAGTAAAAAATCTACTACATTTTCAAATTTGATGGTCATAAAATTTGCAAACGGGTGCTATCATGGCTAACACTATTCAATGATTATTTTTTTGGAGAATCATTTACAGCACCCAAGAACCTAGATAAAAATTTACTAATGGGTGAAAGATTCTTTTTTGAAACCCCATATGTGTACACCTTGAAGCCTATGGCATCGTCACTTGTATATGTTCAACGTTGGAAAATCTGCTTGCCTTAACAAATGCACTTGTATTTAAAAAGCATCAATTCGAAATCTCTCTCTCTCTCTCTCTCTCTCTTCTCCAAGTAATGTTGTGGGTGATTAAATGTAATGTAGTTGTGATTCAGTGTCACTCTTCATCAATGCTATGATTTGGATAGTCTCCTCTTGTAATTTAGGTAGTGTGTAAGCACTCTAAGCCCAATCCACTCTTAAGTACAACCATGATTGCCTCCAATTTACTCTTATTTCATGTCCGTTTGAAGAGGTCGTTTAATAGTTGGTTTAATTAAACACAGCTATAGGATTACTTAGAAATTAATAGGTAAACACGGGTATAGGACTACTTAGAGACTATTTATGCAAGCATCAGGAAACAAGCAAATAAAGTTGATATAGTTGCCCTTTTCCAAAAGTGGAGTGCCTGTGTTTGATGATTTTTAGGTAGGTAAGGGCCCTGATAAGAACATGAATGTGATAGAGACACTCTTTTTCAACGGTGTAGTACTTGTAATTGATGGTTTTCTACACACGTTGGCAAGGGTCCTTATAATGAGACAAGTCCTAGTAGAAGGACATACTTTAAGTAGACATAGCTGTATGACTGCTTATGCAAACCTATACTCAACCAAAGCTTGTTGATTAATCATCCATTTAAGTGAGCAATGAGTACGATCGGTGGGATGTGGAGTGGAATTGGAACTGATCTCTTGAGATAGCTAATTCCAGTGTTAAAAGATTTCAGACTGGTGATGTATTAGTTCAGACAGTAGACTGGACAAAGGAACAAAAACTAAACTGAAATACATCTACTGGAATAAGAACCAGACTATGTACTGAGAAATATATTCAAAGTCAGATTCAAATTCAGATTCAGATTTAGAGTACTGAGTACAGAGTAAGTGTAACTGGAATATGTTGTTGTGATCGGAATTACAGATGAAAGATTACAATGAGTATGATGTGGCTTATGAACAAAGGGATAGACAGAGTATAGCCGACAACAACTGCCAATGATTGACAACTCAAGTACAATTGCCAACAAATGCCACCAAAACACTAACCCGATTACAATGTAATGGGTGGGCCCTATTTATATGCCCTGGGTTTACCATGGTAATTATCGTAGTAATTACTGACCGATTCGCTGCCCATCTCACAAGAGAGCGTTCCCACCTAGTGAAACTATCTCAGCCATCTACATCCTTCCCTCCTTTCTTGAATTTTGGCAAGATTCCAAAATCTCTAAAAAATTCCCCTGTATTATTTGGTTTGAAGCTTAAAAATCCACTATCTGCTTCTGATTCTGGGGATTGGACTTAACCAATGATAGAGAACCAGCTGGAAGGGTCGGTGTAGAGCTCTCATCATCTACACAAACTGATATCAACCTTCCAGCTGAGAAGGAAAAGCCACCAACTGAATTCTGAGATGGAACTACCCAGTATCCTTCCACTGAACCAGCTTCTATTTACCCTTTGGCCTGGATGGCGTCTAAGAAGTCCCAGTGCCAGCATTCTCCCTCTGAATGAGTCTATAAATGGCCTCCTGCTCAAGCTGATCTCGCCTTTCTGTGGTCATCTCCACTTCATAAGGCTTACGAATGATAGGTTTTGGTGTCAGGATCATAGAACGTGCATCTGCCTTTGGTGATCTTAGTTCTCGCCAGCTTGTGACAATGCGAAGTAGTATGGATCCATCAATCTGGAAGAGGCTGATTGGTTTTGACCGGAGCTTCAAAAAGAATCCCAACCATCTCTCTATACTGTGGTGTGAGGCCTGCCTTAGCTGCAATATCCTTTTCAAGCAGTTTAGAGGACTCAACAGTAAGTTGCAGGAACTGATTGGTGATCTTGGTAAGGCCTCTGATCTGAATCTTCCACTGACCCATACACAACCGGATCCTCTGCATCTCCTCTTTCAGCTTGTGAATATCATTGAGCTAGAGAGCATCATTGAACAGTGTTTGCCAACTTTTCCATTCCACAGTCGATCGCTCATACCAATCCTGGAGCTCATCAATAATCTTGAAATATGTAAGGCGATCGACTGGTTCTGGATGTTGAGGATAAAGTGCAGGAAAAAAATTTGGCAATTCTGTCTCTCTTGCTGGAAAGGCATACAAGAGAACTAGGGAATCAAGCACAAATTCTAAGAAATTGAGAACAACCTGGTTCTCTTCCTGCATCATTTTTTTTGTTATTCTGATCAGCTGAAATAGTTTGCGGAGAGCAGTTGCCTGTTCTCCGACTGACATTCTAGTCTGAGGTCCTTTACTGGTGGCTGTCTGATCTTCAAGAATGGCCCGCACTCTTTGATCCAAGACTCCTTTAGCGATTTGCATCTGCACCAAAACTTCTTTCAACTGATCCCTAACATCCTTCATACATTTGTAAGTTGGCTTGTTTCCCAGCAGAAGTTCTAATTCGAGAGCTAGAGAGCGACAATTTGCAGTAGACTATCTTTGCAAATGTGGGTTGGTCACTCTCTCTTCAGTAGTGATTATCGATTCGGGTACCCTTTCCAGCACCAGCTGGACTGTGCTGGGATGCGCAGGTAAACGGTAAAGTCTCTTGATCATGAAAAGAAACTGATTCCCAGTGCTCCACCATTTCCCTGGCTCCGACATACAGTCACTGAAACCGTTCCAGATCAGATAGGGGATCATCATCCTCCAGATATTTCCTGGTTAGGGAAGCATGTTGATGTCTCAATCGCCTGTTAAGGGTGATAAGCTATAAGAAATTCTGTTGATCAGCTGCTGGTTCTTTAGCCCTAACTTTGCTTTTCCCTTTATCCTTCCTACTGAGCTAGAACTGGTTTGCTGGCTGGTTCCCAGTATGACTAGGTCTTTGTTATTCCGGCTGCTGATTGCCTGACTTCTGTCCTTCATTCTGGTCTGGGTCTGCAGTGTCTGACTTCCCTCAGTTGGCCATGTGCCACAGTACCAGGTCCCTGGAGGTGGAGAAGGAGCGAGGCATCATCCTCCAATCATTATATATGCCCTTCATCTTGGTCCATCCTCCTCCTTATCAGCTTCATCTCC
>NC_140932.1:180540960-180585492 GCF_014529385.1 Adiantum capillus-veneris | reverse complement strand
TGAACATAGCCATGTGCGTTGTGTTCCATTGGTGTATTTCTCTCTCTCTCTCCTCCCCTCTATCTCTCTCTCTCTCTCTCCCTAAATCACACTCTGGGAATACCTCTCTTGGTGGATTGAAGCGGTTTGAAATGAGTATACGAGGTGGATTCCCCTAAGTGTTGCCTTCAATGGGTTGAAAACGCTTGGAGTTTTTTTTACCTTTGTAGGTCTTCACTCTGTGTCTTCGTCAATATCAATTGTGCGCCTTGGTTGCAAAGATCGTCTCGAATGATGCAAATCTCTTTGGTTAGGTCTCTCTCTCTCTCTCTCTCTCTCTCTCTCTCATCATGAATCCAAGTGTGCATTTGTTACCATAAATAGTACCCGTTTTTGTTGGTTGTAGAAAAATCATTATTGTGGTCGTACCATCCATTTATTGCATGTCTTGCTAACACGTGTAGGATATTATTCGGTGTGCTTCATGAATACCGCTAAAAGTAATGTCTATTATTGTATGAAAAGGAGAGAGAAGAGAGAGAGAGAGAGAGGGGGGGGGGGGGGGGGGAGAGCTACTACCTCAGCCCGTTCCTGGACCAACGACCAAATACAGCTATCGAGAGAGATTTAGAGGCTAGAGAGAGAGAGAGAGAGAGAGTTAAAAAGGACATTGCCTCCTTCAAAGTGCAAGAATCAAAAGCGTGAAGACCAAGAGCAACATTCCCAGCCCTGAATCTCTATTCCAAGAGCAATGTCTCGTCTTGGCAAAGGTAAAGGCAATCTCTTTACACCTATTTGGTCAATAGCTTAGTTGTGTCTAGGATTTGTGCTACAAAATGTGAAAGGAAATTTAATATTGAACCTAACAAAATTGGATCACAGCGTGCCATTAGTTTTATCGAGTTTCATTTATGTACTCTGCGCGCCGTGATCCACTTTTTAAAGTGTACAAGGTTTTTTTTTCTAGAGTATAAAATTCTTTGATGTTTTGGTAGCTATTACTATGTAAAAAGTAGGTATTGTATTATAAATATGTATATGATTATTAATTACTGCTTGCTTTTGGTGCTTTCCTTCAATTGATGTTTCTAGATCAGGCATGAAAATTGCAGGAGACATTACCTTGCCTGAATGATTGGCTTTTGATCTTTACAACTATAGAGCAATTTTTCATTTGATCAATCATTATGCAGGTCAAAAGTTTAGGGGCCCTTCACACAAACCATCAAAAGATGCACATATGCTAATCACAGCATGCCAGCAGTTTTGTTTATGTACTCCGCGCATCGTGATCCACTTGATTGGCTTTTGTTATTCACAACTATAGAGAAATTTTGCATTTGATCAATCATTATGCAAGGAAAAAGTTTAGTGTCCCTTCACACAACCATCAAAAGGTGCACATATGCTAATCATCTTGTGTTATTGTCTATATGATCAGTAGGAAATAATTGTGAGATACCTAGCTATTGTTTGTGTTGAGAACTTATATGATCATGTGGTGCTCTTCTTTTTATTTATTTTTGAAGAAACTTATATTTCTCGGTATGAGATAAATGGAAGGATTAAGATCTCTTAGGAGGAAGAGGCAGAAAATAGATCCTGAGCGCATCGTTGTCCAAGGAAACGTTCCGAGAAGACTTCCAGAGCTGTTAAAAACTTCAATGAAGAGGAATGTAGACTTCACATAACCCATTGATATATTTGGTGCAGAGCCTGGAGGAGCCTGATACTCATCCATTTGTCAAAATGGAGTCCCCTTCTAATCCAAATTTACTTTATTGAACTCACTTAAGAGAGAGGTGGATTTTTCAACACCTACTTTGGAGAGTGCCGAATGTGTTGCAACAATCCCAAAGGAAAAGGAGGCAATTATTTAGGAACACCCTACAGTGATTGATGAACGGATTTTAGATTTTGGAGTTTCTTTTGGGACTGGTGATAAGTTTGACTTGGTCTCCTACATTTTTAATGCTCCATTTAATCTTGATGTGTTTATAGTTGAACAGAGTGAGCACTTGAATCTGGAACGAGAGAAGTTTGAGCTTCATACTCAAAAGGGCAGGGTTAATGTTGGTGAATGGTGGCAATCCATTTAAAAGACTGTGATCCTAAAAGACAGCCTTACAAGAAGTACAATCAACTGCCTCTTATGTACAGACCCCATTGGTGTAGCTTACATGAACGGGAGTGCAAGCTGGTGAGAGGCAGAAGTGAAAAATAGACCCGGTGGCCTCTACACCAAGACTATGCACAATGGCCTCATCATGGGGGATACACAATAGGGACACCACCTAGCAAGATATGCGGCTAGGACGCATACATATACACAATGAAGCATGCCATGGAAAACAGTTTCAAGATCCACGCCCAAATGTGGAATGGGGTGGTTGGAGAAGAAGGTGAGAGGAGTGGTGAATGAGTGAGAATGGGCTTGCTACTCGTGCATGTTAGTAAGGAAGATAATGAGGTAGGGGAAACTTGCGATTATGCTCACTTATCATACAAGAGGTGGCGAATCCGCACACCTCAAGATGGAAGTAGCAAGATGATAGGAATATAAGAGGGAGAGAGAGAGAGAGTGTGTGTGTATGGTGGCAAATCCGTACACCTTTACATAAGCAAAAAAAAAAGGCAAGGAACAAGCATATACCATACTCACAATGAGATGTATCCAAAGTGACACAAAGTATGACACAAAGATGGAGTGTGTTGATTGCTTGCAAAAGATGAGTACAATAGGTAGCGTATGGCAGGAAAATGGGAAGGGGACAAGATCGTAGGAGGCATAATGGAGAGATGGGAGTTGATGGTGAGGAATATCATGAGTGTGTCCACCCTTCTTCTTCTTGAAATTCTGCCTTCAACCCTTAATTACAAGTGGTGTGGAGGTGTGGTGCTCATCTTTTTTGCATGGTGATGGTGATGATGATAATGTTGTGATTATGTGATTAGGGTTCATGCTACAAGCATGTAGCACAAGAGTGTGTATGGATAGGGGTGTGTGTGTGTGTGTGTGTGTGAGCTCTCATGGCCTCCTTATATAGGGAAGGAGGGAAGGTTTTTGCAATATTTATAATTGAGGTGAGTGTCCCACTCTGGTGACTAGGAAAATGGGGTGCATGTGACTGTGGCTCCCATCTTGTCTCCTCATTATTTAAAATACCAGAGTCAATAGAGAGAGAAGAAGAGAGAATGTGGGTAGGATGTAGAGGATAGGAGATATTTACAATAGTCTAGCTTTGGCTAGACATAAGATTATTAGGGAGAAAAGAGAGAGGTAAGAAATTTACAAGAGAGGTTGTCGAAGGTGGATAGTTGTTGATGAGGATGGATCCTCCAAAAATGGTGATAGAATCACTATAGACTTACCAAGACCTCATTAAAAGAGCCTTGTCTCTTGTAATCATGCTTGAAGACTTATAGAACCATAGCCATTCTAGAGGGAAGAAAATTGGGGATGGCTTGTGTCACCATTACACGAGAAAACTGGGGTCCACTACAAAAATCATATCTCCGTGTTCATAACTCTAAAAATTCTGGAAAAAAAAATTGAGCTAAAAGTTGAGATCATGAGCTACATCTTTCATGTTGAACGCTCCTTCAGATTCGGGGTTCTTCTTTACTTAAAAAATTCAGCCAAATAATGTATTATTTGTGGCTGCAAAAGTCTTTTGGTGGTCCTCTTTGAGTGGACTTCTCTCTTTCCTTCAAGTGTAAGCTCCTTCATGTGTATGAAAACATGACCTAGAGTTTTGAAAAGATTGGCAATCATCTAGATGGAGGTATTATTGAAATTTGAAAGTGGGGTTGAGGTTTGAAAATGAAAACTAGTGAATAAAATATTTGGTAGGGTGGAATAATATACATACATGAAAAATATATTAGAAAATACTAAAATATATAATGTAATTTAGAATATATATATTTAATATTTAAGGTCAAAAGAGAGATCAACAAAGAAAGCTTACTTATTTATGCTACATCGTGATTGATTAGCATAAGTCTTATTTATTTAATAAAGGCTAAAACGTTTGTGAAAAAGGAAGAAAAAATCAAAAGTAACTTATATAATAGGAAATATTTTGGTAAAAGGGCAAAGATATATGGGGGGGTTCCCATGCATGGAAAAGCTTGCCTCATTAGCCCTCCCCCGGAGGCTAGAGGTATTCAAGCCTCTAGCTCTGTACTTGAGCATGTTGAAATAGAGTAAGATTTCTCCTTGGTGGCTGGTAGATCCTTGTAGGGAATAATGGATCTCTTTGAAGCATGAGGCACCCCAAAGTTCTTTTCGGTGTCCACCTGGGTCCCACACTAAGCGTAAATCCATTGTATGCAATAATGTCCTCTTCGGAAGATCACACTTATAATGATTCTTGAGTCCACAAGCTGCACAAGAATTAACTCTTGCATAAGTGATAGAAGGTATGGAAAGAACTTGATCAGTCCTTGAAGGTATTCCAAAGCGGGACCATGCATGGCTTCCTCGTCTAGACACATAGCCAAAAGGGAGTAAGAAACCATAATCCTCATATCTTGCTTGTTTTCCTTCTTCATGCCAAATTGATAGAGACCTATTGCCCACATGGATAGATTGCATGGTTGATGCATGTTGCACAAGAGAGCCCACCATGTACAAAAGATAAACTGCAAACCACATTTTGAAAAATGACTCCATCTTACCACCAGTATGCGAAACCATTCTTCCTTGATTGGTGTGTCCTAGATTGATTCCACTGGTTGTTGATATCAATCCTTCCACTCTTGTCGCAACCCAACTTAAAGAGCTTCCCAAATTAATGTTACACACAATGTTCACAGTTAGAAAGGAAAACCTAAAGTGCCAGTAGACCTCAATTGCATTTCTCTGCATGAGTCTTTCACCAATCTCGTGCCATAGGGGTAGTTGAAGTGTCTTCACCACTTTCACATGTGGTTGAAAATTTGAAGGGTCCACCTTGTTGTGGTTGAATGTGAGGCCCATTACCTCAATGGAGCTATCACTTCCTTCACTCCTTGTTGACTCCTCCTCTAAAGTGGTTGAAGAGTCACCACTAGAAAACTCATCCATAGAGGTTTCTAGATCCATGTCGTATTGCCGACCTGTCGTCATGTCATAAAGTATTGGCTTCCTTTTTGCATCCTTCATCTAGATTATGCCGGTGTCCCAGTCCTGCTTAGCTCTCATAGCCATAAGCCAAGGCCTCCCTAGAATGATAGGATAGCCCTCCCCTTTGTGTGGCATGACAAAGATGTCCACATCTACCTCGGTGCTGAATGCCTTTATCCTAACTGCATTTATGACACCAACACATTGAAATTTTAAATTATTTGCCATTTTGGCTCGGCATGGTGCCGGCCGACTCACCTCTAAACCCAAATGGTGCATCATTTTTTCACTCATGACGCATAATTGTGCGTCACCATTGATGTAGATATTGGAGATGTGTTGACCTTTGATGTAAGCATCCATCACTGGTAGTATGTCATCTAGATTTCTCCCAGAGATATCCCCAGCTATCTTTGGCTTTGATCGTCTCGTGCTAACCATCTTTGTCCATTGTCTCCTCACCCTAGGTGCTAGGTGGAGTAACTGGGGCCAGGTGATTTTTGGGCCCTGCACAGAAACATCTTGAACCAAATCATATGGTTTAGAACATTCACCCAAAGATAAATCTACAATGTCAATTTGACATCGTGACTTGGACGGATTTTTGCTAGATTCCTCTTTAGTCTTCATCTTTTCTTCCTTTTGGGAAGATTCACCATGCCTAGCGCATTTTACCCCTATGGAATCTACTACTTTAAACTTGGTATTACCTTTTGCCACTCCCTTGATATCCTCCTCCACTTTCTCCTTTCCTTTACCTTCAAGACTGATGACGCTTACTGTTTGATTGCCAACTGGTGGTGGGGGTAAGGGTGGAATGAGAGGTTGTGGTGGTGGTGGTGGTTGTGGTTGAATGGGTGGTTGTAGGATTTGCACGGGTGGTGCTTGTTGTGGTGTCCTCAGTGGTGGTGATCTTGCTCTCGGTGGTGAAACCTGGTTTTTCCTGGCTCCTCTGTTGAAATTTTGCCTCCTTGGGTGTGGACAGTAGTACATGCCATGACCATCCTCCCCACAATTGTAGCAGTGGTATTCTTGGTTTTGCCTTTGTTGTCCTCGTCCTTGCTCTTGGTTGCGATTGTGTGCATGCCCTTGTTGTATCAAATGGACTGAGAGATTCTCGAGTTGATTGGTGATTCGATTGAGCAGGTCTTGCTGATCTTCAATTGGTTCTTGTGGTTGAATCCTCTGGGTGGCTGTTGTAGGTGGTGCTAGAGGCGATCGGGTCCTAAAGGCTTCCTCTTCATCGATATTCCTGGCTTGTAGGCACAACTTCTTGTCTTTAAGACGGGCCACTTCAACTGCTAGCTCATACGTAGCAGGAAACCTTCCCTTCACCTTCTCTTTAAGAGTTGGCCATAACCTAGCCACAAACTGATCCTTCTTTAGGAAATCAGGTGCCCCCTCATCCTCTATTAGCGATGCAACCCATCGCCCCCATAAATCTACAAACTTTGACTCATATGATGCATATTCTAGCATACTGCCCTGCTTCAACTCTGTCAACAATTGCCATAGCTTCTCTGATATTGTGCCCTCTCCAAAACGCTTGACAAAGGTTTCTCTTAATAAGTCCCACCGTTCCTTGGTTGCTTGTGCCAAGGAATTGTACCATGATCTTGCCTCCACCTTCGTTAGAAGTGGAAAGATGCGCAAGCGCGAAGCATCATCATTTCTCGTAGAGATGACACATGCTATTTCCAAGTTGTCTAGAAAGTCTGCAGCATCCTCACCCACCTTACCAGGAAAGGTTGGAAATGCTACACTTGCCATTGTGAGAGTGAGAAAATTAACTTGACTTAGAAATATTTTTTTAAAAAAAAAATAGAGATTCAATACATGGGTGCTCGGTAGATGGAAAACATACTATACAAGGATGAAAATAACTACATCAAAAGACACTTCATGATTAATCATAGGGAGGATAAAGGGTAGAGAAGAGGTGTTTATCTCTTGCAGTCGTTCTCTACCAAACATGGTTGTAATGATCTGCTGATAAAACATCTTGCGGTCCAAGATTACTTTGATTGATTGAATTCGTTGTGGTGCATAAGTTTGGTTCCTTGCAAAAGGTTGATGTGCTGGGTCCATCACATGATAATTCGGAAAGGCTCTCTCCTTTGTGGTGGAAGGTTATAGTCGGAGGTGTAGAGCTCTTGGTAGTCGAGGTCAAATTTATAGTACCACAGGACAAGGTTGTCTTCGTCTTCTAGCTCTAGGACTGCCCCTCTAGCAAGCTCTTGGAAAATCTTGAACTCTCTCTCTTCGAGCAACTTCACTTTCCTGCAAGATAGAGTGCCATCTAGTGTATACACAGGTGTGATGAGGTAGGTGGTGAGTCTTACCACTTGTATTAATCCAAGTTGGATGGATACATAGCAAGCTGTAAAGTCGTCATCATAGCCTTGATTCACAAGCAACACCCCTTGAAGGTGGAGGGTCTTGTCTTTCCGCCAAGCAAAACCAGTGTCAAAGACCTTGTCGATGACAAGCTCCGCCACTTCACTCGGTAGACGACGTAGAATCCATGCTACTATTTCTAGTTCCTGGCTCATGAGATGAGAGTGAGGTATAGAAAGACTTTGGAGGATTTACCCTTTTGTTTTGGAGACGGGGTGATTGTCGGCGCTGGAAAACCCTTGAATCTTTTGGTGCAAGGGAGAGGGAGGGACCACGCGTTCGTAGTAGCTTTCTCAAGTTGTGAAGGCTTGTTGTGGGCGTAGGTGGAATAGGTGGCAAAGATGTGGACGTAGATGTAGAGAAGCCTGGTGCTACTTGAAAGCCTACTGATGTGAGAACGCCTATGCGGATGTCGAGGGAGAAAATGATGGCCTTTTCTTCACTTTGGGTTGCACTCATGTCGAAGGTGCGGTTTTTGGCTACAATGTGAGCATGATGCAGCTTGTGCCTTGCTTTTATGCTTGCGGAGATGATGAGAAATGTAAACAATTCAAGTAGGAAAAGAGGGTCTTACCACTTCTTCTATGCTAACAATACAACACCCTGGCAAGAGTGTCTTGATGACTTGTGTCAAACCTGCTTGAAGCTCCTCCTCTTCGGTGGTCCAATTAGAGAATTCATGAAGCCACTCGTCCATCAAGATAAGTAAACATGTCAGCCTTGTAAACTAAAGGTTTCAAGAGCCCTCCTCCGTGGGGGCACCAAATGAGATGTGGAAGTGAAAAATAGACCCGGTGGCCTCTACACCAAGACTATGCACAATGGCCTCATCATGGGGGATACACAATAGGGACACCACCTAGCAAGATATGTGGCTAGGACGCATACATATACACAATGAAGCATGCCATGGAAAACATTTTCAAGATCCACGCCCAAATGTGGAATGGGGGTGCTCGGAGAATAAGGTGAGAGGAGTGGTGAATGAGTGAGAATGGGCTTGCTACTCGTGCATGTTAGTAAGGAAGATAATGAGGTAGGGGAAACTTGCGACTATGCTCACTTATCATACAAGAGGTGGTAAATCCGCACACCTCAAGATGGAAGTAGCAAGATGATAGGAATATGAGAGGGAGAGAGAGAGTGTGTGTGTATGGTGTCGAATCCGCACACCTTTACATAAGCAAAAAAAAAAAGGCAAGGAACAAGCATATACCATACTCACAATGAGATGTATCCAAAGCGACACAAAGTATGACACCAAGATGGAGTGTGTTGATTGCTTGCAAAAGATGAATACAATAGGTAGCATATGGCAGGAAAATGAGAAGGGGACAAGATCGTAGGAGGCATAATGGAGAGATGGGAGTTGATGGCGAGGAATATCATGAGTGTGTCCACCCTTCTTCTTCTTGAAATTGTGCCTTCAACCCTTAATTACAAGTGGTGTGGAGGTGTGGTGCTCATCTTTTTGCATGGTGATGGTGATGATGATAATGTTGTGATTATGTGATTAGGGTTCATGCTACAAGCATGTAGCACAAGAGTGTGTATGGATAGGGGTGTGTGTGTGTGTGTGTGTGAGCTCTCATGGCCTCCTTATATAGGGAAGGAGGGAAGGTTTTAGTAATATTTCTAATTTAGGTGAGTGTCCCACTCTGGTGACTAGGAAAATGGGGTGCATGTGACTGTGGCTCCCATCTTGTCTCATCATTATTTAAAATACCAGAGTCAATAGAGAGAGAAGAAGAGAGAATGTGGGTAGGATGTAGAGGATAGGAGATATTTACAATAGTCTAGCTTTGGCTAGACATAAGCTTATTAGGGAGAAAAGAGAGAGGTAAGAAATTTACAAGAGAGGTTGTCGAAGGTGGATAGTTGTTGATGAGGATGGATCCTCCAAAAATGGTGATAGAATCACTCTAGACTTACCAAGACCTCATTAGAAGAGCCTTGTCTCTTGTAATCATGCTTGAAGACTTGTAGAACCATAGCCATTCTAGAGGGAAGAAAATTGGGGATGGCTTGTGTCACCATTACATGAGAAAACTGGGGTCCACTACAAAAATCATATCTCCGTGTTCATAACTCTAAAAATTCTGAAAAAAAAATTGAGCTAAAAGTTGAGATCATGAGCTACATCTTTCATGTTGAACGCTCCTTCAGATTCGGGGTTCTTCTTTACTTAAAAAATTCAGCCAAATAATGTATTATTTGTGGCTGCAAAAGTCTTTTGGTGGTCCCCTTTGAGTGGACTTCTCTCTTTCCTTCAAGTGTAAGCTCCTTCATGTGTATGAAAACATGACCTAGAGTTTTGAAAAGATTGGCAATCATCTAGATGGAGGTATTATTGAAATTTGAAAGTGGGGTTGAGGTTTGAAAATGAAAACTAGTGAATAAAATATTTGGTAGGGTGGAATAATATACATACATGAAAAATATATTAGAAAATACTAAAATATACAATGTAATTTAGAATATATATATTTAATATTTAAGGTCAAAAGAGAGATCAACAAAGAAAGCTTACTTATTTATGCTACATCGTGATTGATTAGCATAAGTCTTATTTATTTAATAAAGGCTAAAATGTTTGTGAAAAAGGAAGAAAAAATCAAAAGTAACTTATATAATAGGAAATATTTTGGTAAAAGGGAAAAGATATATGGGGGGGTTCCCATGCATGGAAAAGCTTGCCTCACTAGTTCAAGAATCCTTTGGATTTCAAATATTTCTAAATGGATTAATTACAAGTCTTATGAAAGATCCTAAGGAGGTCATGGAGGAACACGACTTACCAGCAGATGAAACAGAGGGAAAGGATGAGGAATACATTGAAGTGGCAGAGATAGAGGAGTCCATTGATCTTGAAGAAGAAGCAAAAGAGGTGGAACGAAGCAAACTTCTCTCTGTGAAAACCTCAGATATCAAGCTACCTCTAGATGTGTCAGGTTTCAATGAGTGGCAAGCCACCTTAATGCTACCAGGAGTGCCAGAGTTTAAATTTGGAGATAGGTCATACATTTCCTTCATGATATACAAAGTATTTTTGTTTGCGTGAGGACTTTGCACTAGCCACTATGTCCAAGTATCAGGAGGAGAGGAATGGATTTGTTTCAGATGACAGTAGTGATGACGAGGCAATGGAGATCTCGAGTAACCCACTGGACTGCCTTAAACTTTGCTTTAAAGAGGCAGAAAAGTATAGAGAAAGCCTTCGTGATGAAGCCACATTTCAAACTATTTGAAATACTCTCAAGCCATCAACTAGTAATCAGGATATGGAGGATTGGTTTAAGTGACCAGCACAGGAGTCAACCCGATCAGTCAACCTATAGAACAATGAGTTTTTTTTTGCAGAATGAGAGTTTCATGGTATAACATCCTGCCCCCCCCCCCCCCCCCTCTCCTCTCTCTCTCTCTCTCTCTCTCTCTCTTACACACACACTTCTTTTGTTCACAGTCATGGATTGCTGAAAAGGATGACTTTATTCATCATCAAAGAAGACAGTTTTGTGGCAGGGATGCAGCTCTAGGAGAATATCTTCCTAGTCTATGTGAGGCACCCATCCTAGTCTTCCACAACGGAATGTCGCAAGAGGGGAATACTTCAACCTATGCTTTCAAGACATTATCTCGCTTCTTAGGTGGCTCAATTCTGCCACAAAATGCAGACAAAGCCATCCTCATCGACAAGGCTTTTGGGAGAGAATGTTTTGGTTACGAGTCCTACCATATGTTGAGAAAATATTTTCGAGCAAGGAAATAACTGAGCAAGGAATCTAGCACGCGCGCATGCACACACACACACACACACACACACACACACACACACACACACACACACACACAGAATGTAAATGACAATGCAATCCATTTAAAAAATCCAGTGTGGATTGTAGTACTCGTGTGTGATACAATCAAGATAGCCAACAACAATATGGTGAAAGACCATAATGGAATGACTAATTATCAAGTCTAATGAGTGAGTAAACTTTGACATCCACCCTACTTCATCATCTTTGAAACAAAGCAAGGACATTGCTTTCATTGTAACCAAGCTATGCCTTTTCCAAACAAGACATCAATAGATATTTAGTTGAAAAATTGGAATGAATAGCCACCATGTTACAATGGCAGATGCCCATGAAGAGTCATATCTCCAATTATTTTCTTTCCCTTCTCTAGTGTGTTTTCAATGAAAAAATGAGAGCATGTCACATTTTTTTATCTTGAAATTTGAGAGAAACAATGCCTAGTATCTCATAAAAACAAAATTTAATAATCCTATCTCCATCTCTTTCTATTGCTTGTAACCATCATGTATGCTTACACGGGATGGGTATAGGTAATGGAAGGTAACAAAGAAAGGAGATTGTGAGCACTAGCTTTGATTTTTGGGTGAAGAGCACTAGCAGCCATTCAAGGAAACCTGGACGGCTATGTGCAATATTTGTGTTAAAAGAGTGCCATCATAGGTCAACTCAGGTCATGTGATTTATAATTTTTGGTGTGTGTTAATGAATATTTTCCCCAATTGTTATGTCTTTAGCCATCAGGTTTGGCAAACTTGGAAAAACTACCTCCTCTCTCTCTCTCTCTCTCTCTCTCTCTCTCTCTATATATATATATATATATATATATATATATATGTATATATGCTCTCTCATCCTTTTGTGATGCAATGAAGATAGAATTTTTGTAGGGCACCTCATGAAAGCCAACCAAGACTACTCATGTAAACAAAATTTCCACTCTTGTTGCATGCAAAAGTTCTCTTAGTAAGAAAATTATATTAGAATATCAACTAAAAGGGTCAAGGACAGAGAAGTATTCATGCACTTAAAAGTTCAATAAGTATGTTATCATTGAACGATGCAAATTAAAGGGTAAGACTTAGTCCTCATCACACAACACGGTTACCCAGACAAGGCCAATGCCCTTTGTGTCACAAGAGCGGCGACTATCTGTATTGTAATCATATTTTGTGCGAGTTGAGTAACCAACTAGACTAGCGGAGTAATAAGGCTCTCCATCTTGTCACCCATGCTTAATGTTCAAATCCACAAGCATTTTTGAGCTACTTGAAGTTCAAATGTGGACAAAGGGCTACTCACCCTGGCTACTTCTTGCCTCTCGTTGGATAGGTTATTGAGCCAATGAACGACTCTCAACTCAAACTCACACACATCTTGGTACGTGTGTGACACGGCCTCAAACTGTGACACTTATTTGATATAAAATGCAACTACATGTAGCCATATGTGCCGGCGTGGATGGCTACAGGCACGTTTCTATTGGAAATTATTGTTTAGAGTATCAATTGCCTCTAGCCATCCACGCCGGCGTGGATGGCTACAGGCATGTTTCTTGTATAAGCCTCTCTCTCACTGACTGCATTATGCGAGTTCACAAGGTCTAGCGGACTTCAGATTTCTTTAAGAGCGAGTTTTAGAATTAGATCAGAGCTAATCGCACAGGTACAATAGCCAACAGACTGTAGCCCCCAGCCAAAAGCGAGCTTGCACACCACGGCAGGTAGATCGGACCAAGTTCCCCAGCAACGCAACTAATCAGCAACAACTCTTACAAAGCTGCCAAGCTGCAACTTTGAGCCGCCAATTGTCCGTTTCCCTCGGACCTTCCTGCAACGTCATGCCACTCATGATTAGGAGGTGTCCTAATTAGCCCAAAGGCCAAGGCTGGGGTCGAGGGTTAGGTCCTTGGAGGCAACACGGTCGGGGCCGGGCTCGCGAGATGGCGGAGGCAAGGGTCCTAGTGGGCATCGCTGCACAGAGCCATCTCTGTTGAAGAAGAAGAAAGGGGGGACTGATGCAGCCAGCTCCTTTTCCTACTGCTGCTTCTCTTCTTCGTCACCCTGCTCAACCACCATTCTTTGGGAAGCACCTGCGCCTGAAATCTCAGAGACTACGTGTGTCTAAGGTGCTGGGCAACGTGTCAATGGTGTCCTCTTTTTGCTTTTTCTTTTTTGGAGAATTACCTAGGCTACAACTTTGAAATTGCACCCACAGGCACGGTCGTCCACTGCCAAGTCCATGGAGCATCACCCACTCGCTCTCGCAGGTGTTGGAGCGTCACCCAATAAGTTCCCTTCAATATTGCAGCAGTATGCATGTCACTTATGCCTCGGCTTTTACATGGCAGTCACGACTACATCAGATATATTATAGTACTATGCAACAAAGCAGGTTAAGGTTGTGCATGTCCAGAGGATGTAGATCTTTCACCTTATTAATGTTTGTATGCAAAATCTTGAGAGAGAGAGAGAGAGAGAGAGAGAGAGAGAGAGAGAAAGAGAGAAGAGGAAGAAGAAGAAGAAGAAGAAGAGAGTTTTAACGTTGTAGGAAACTATCCCAGAGTTCTAGTCGATGAGGAGAATTGTACTCAAGAACTATTATTCAAGAGGGAGAGAGCGCAAGCTTTTCCACTACGTTTTGAGAGAGAGAGAGAGAGAGAGAGAGAGAGAGAGAGAGAGAGAGAGAGAGAGAGAGAGAGAGAGAGAGAGAGAGAGAGAGAGAGAGAGAGAGAGCGCCCAAGCTTTTCCACTGCTTTTTAGACCCATGTTTTGCATGGTGTCACTTGCACAGATGCCCTATATAAGAGTTGTATGGTTTCCAACTTATAATAGTCAAAAAGACAATCCAGACAATCCTCACCAAGACTTTAAAAAAGTCTAAAATAATTCTCATTAACCAATGAGGTACACTAGGGTAAAACCCCCAATACCGGAACACCTAAGCGACGTGACAAATTCTTGAGAGCCTTCTGCACTATTTTGAGCTCAAAAGGGTGCAAAGGAAGGGTGAGTGTAGCACCTATATGCAGCAACATTGGCACCACAAATAGTTAGACATAGGTAGAGACCAACGTGATCTAGCAAATCCTATGTATCAAAAACAGGATCTAGTAGCAAGATGATCGAGGGGGGAAGTTGGAAGAGCAGGCTTGTACCCAATTGATTGCACAATATATATCTTATCTCCCCAACCTCTAACCACATGGTGGAAAATCTATCTTAGCATTGGGGGTAGACGGGTCCTTGTATAGGGGCCCATTTTGTTATTGGCCCCTTTACCCTAGGTGAGTGTTGGACAAGGGGAAGGGATGGTTGTCAATAGAAAGGGGGCTCTTGAACATGAGACAACAACCATGCTCGAGTATAAAGTTGTGACCACCACCATGTGTGATAGACAAAGGCCATCGCAACCTCTTTTATAGGGCCAACTCATACTGAGGATCGTGCAACTGTACTTATATGACAAAGGCTTCAATCACAATTCCTTGAAACTCTTGTATTAACCTTTATTATCAATTAGTTTTGAGTAGATTCAATTTGGGAGAAATGTTATTTCTTCACTTAATTTACACATCCTCTTGATCACAAATCAGTGTTTCAAAAAAGTGTGTCAACTTAGCCTTGAGCTATTTAGAAATTTAGTACAACCAGCTAGGGGTAGATTGAAACAAAAGAAAATTTGATTAGATTTTGCCAAAAAGAAGAAGTAAATATAGCTAGAAATACAGCTCACTTTGCAAACATTTCCACTTATATACTCCCTTGAAGGGATCTGTGTATGTTTGGGACACAGGTTTTTCCTGAACCGTTATGAAGGCATGCTATTAGTAGCAGGCTATTGTAAGCAAAAAGCATTATACAAGACTACTAGAAATCTAAATAAAATGAAGGTCATGTTTACAACCTTGGTAAGGTTTCATCCTCATTTGTAGGAAGAAATTCTCCATGTGCATCACAATGTGCTACTATCTAATGTCGTTAGAACTACCACTCTAAGAGTTATCCACTTCTCCCTAAAAAAGTCTCACTTTCAGTGTTGAATACCTCACTCCCTTAGCTACTATGTAACAATTGCAAGTACTACCCTTCCCTTTCCAACTTTTGCTAGAGAATAGCGTCCCATGGATAGACATATCTCTATCCTTGGTCCTCTTCTTGGCTATAGTTGTGCATTGATGTTAGACACTGTAGAATGTTTGAGATCAAGGTTATTCTTACAAAAAACATTTTGATCCCATTGCAGACCATACATCTTTGCATCCATTGACGTTTTGGAAGCACACGTGAAGTTTGGAGGCTAAAAACATAGATAATGGAGAGAATGCACAGGTGAAGTTGGAGGCATATAAATAGATGATGGAGAGGATGCTGTCTTACTTAATCATGACCTACATCAATTCTACAACATGGATATTATTAAGGCGATTTTCCAGATATTTCTCAATTTTGTGTTCGCTCGGAATGGCTTGCTCGGAGTTTGGGATTCCTCTTTGGTTACTTGCCAAGATATATTGGGGGTCGTGCAGCATATAACTACACATACATAGCAATGGCATTATCTTTAGGGAAAGAAAACCCTATTGAGCTCTTAGAGTATGGTAAACATTTAATGATCAGATACAAGGGTGAGGTTCCAGATGATATTTGCAAACCATCAAAAGTTTCAAATAATTGTGGTACATATTGAATTTAATTCTACAGGCATTTGTGGTACATCCGATCATCTAAACTGTAATTCTCTTGTTCCACCGATGATTGGCATATTGCATTGTATCCCTCCACCTCGTTGGACTTTCAAGAGCACTTGAGTTGTTGAATGCGTCTGCTTGCTTTCTTTTTTGAAGAGGCCAATAATTGCTTTTGTTTCATGCGGTGAATGATTCTGCAATAAAACCACTGAAATAACTCCTTCAAATTGTTTGCCTTATTTTGAGAGCCTCCATGATGTGGTCTAAAGTAGCCAATTCTAGCCATATAATGAGACGTCCCAAGCCCTGGGTGTTACACATACCTGGATTCCCATACTTTTGGACCAACTATGGCAAATGATTAAAAATAATGTGCTACAAAACAAGAAATTTATTTAGAAATTTAAACACAAACTTAGTACTTTGTCTATCTGAGATGCTTTGAATTTACCATGTATTAAGTGATTTGAGTGTCAGTCCATGCTGTCTTGAAGGATTTTTTCAGTAGTTGAAGGTTCTGTTTAAACTTTTGTTGAGATTATCTTGCGACCAGTCATCATTCTCACACATTTGAAATAATGTGTCAATGGAACGCCACACATCACCCTTTGCATTGTGAGTTGTTTGCTCTTGGTCTTTCACTGCTTAAATAAAGTTTTTTCCAGTGCATATACTCAACTTTGCTAATGTAGGTAAGTAATATACTCTCCCTCGCTTTGTTAGCTTCACATATTTCATACCTTGAGGTTTAGATAGAAAACAACGTGCCTTGACCCCACCTATGGATGGTTTGCAAGGTACATCTTTCTCATTGCTTGACCTTTTTTCGTCAATGATCAGATACAAGGGTGAAGTTCCAGATGATATTTGCAAACCATCAAAAGTTTCAAATAATTGTGGTACATATTGAATTTAATTCTACAGGCATTTGTGGTACATCCGATCATCTAAACTGTAATTCTCTTGTTCCGCCGATGATTGGCATATTGCATTGTCTCCCTCCACCTCGTTGGACTTTCAAGAGCACTTGAGTTGTTGAATGCGTCTGCTTGCTTTCTTTTTTGAAGAGGCCAATAATTGCTTTTGTTTCATGCGGTGAATGATTCTGCAATAAAACCACTGAAATAACTCCTTCAAATTGTTTGCCTTATTTTGAGAGCCTCCATGATGTGGTCTAAAGTAGCCAATTCTAGCCATATAATGATACTTCCCAAGCCCTGGGTGTTCCACATACCTGGATTCCCATACTTTTGGACCAACTATGGCAAATGATTAAAAATAATGTGCTACAAAACAAGAAATTTATTTAGAAATTTAAACACAAACTTAGTACTTTGACTATCTGAGATGCTTTGAATTTACCATGTATTGAGTGATTTGAGTGTCAGTCCATGCTGTCTTGAAGGATTTTTTCAGTAGTTGAAGGTTCTGTTTAAACTTTTGTTGAGATTATCTTGCGACCAGTCATCATTCTCACACATTTGAAATAATGTGTCAATGGAATGCCACACATCACCCTTTGCATTGTGAGTTGTTTGCTCTTGGTCTTTCACTGCTTAAATAAATTTTTTTCCAGTGCATATACTCAACTTTGCTAATGTAGGTAAGTGATATACTCTCCCTCGCTTTGTTAGCTTCACATATTTCATACCTTGAGGTTTAGATAGAAAACAACATGCCTTGACCCCACCTATGGATGGTTTGCAGGGTACATCTTTCTCATTGCTTGACCTTTTTTCGTCCCGCTGGATTTTCACATTGCCCCCATGTAGATCAATATCTGACAAAACTAGTTCCAAAGCCTCTAGAGTGACCTGTCGTTCATTTGACTTTTTGATTTTCCAAGCAAACCCAATGTACAGACATACCAACTTCTCTACAATTTGGCAAAGACCATGCATTGTACAAATATGGACGTTAGCAAGTGGTATATCCAGAACTAGTCCGAAATTAGAGTTTATATTGTGACGAGTAGGAGCCTTTCTCCACCACTTTGGGTCCATCACCTTCGCAGGCTCCATGAAATACAAGCATGGAGACTTTGCCATGTCACCCATTCCACAATTATACAGACACTTTAGTGTTTTGAGGTCACCTGCAAGATGCCATAGAACTTGAAAGTCTCCTCTCCCATCTATAGCTAGTACCTCTCCTCCATTCATTTGCCTATCAATGATATCTGGAATAGGGGTTTGATGGAACACCCAAAATAAAATGTCATGGTCTTCTTTCTTTACCTGCAAGATTAATCCTTATGAGATGCAAAAAATAAATCTAAAATTTAGGTACAATAGAGGGCTTGCTAGAGCTGCAAATTTGGAAATAAGTGGATTACCTGAAATGCACCAAGCTACCATATGTTTGTTTTTTATTGAACAGTGAAGTATGAAGGATCATCAGTGGGACATTTGGAAAGATCCCTATTCATTAATGTGATTGTAACTTGCTCTAGCTTCTTCTCTTTAAGAATTTCACACTCATCTAGCTTCAAAACAAAATGTACAATGCCGCTTGTCTCTTCAAATGTGATTTGTAGAACTCTACCATTCTATTTTTCAACAAAGTCAAGTTTATGAAGATATTGTTGTACTCATCATAAGTGATAGTAGTTCCCTGTGAGCTATAAATATCTTGAATATGAAATGGACGTCCAATAGAGCCGGTTTGTTCATTATTGAGTTGGAGTATTTCCCTCCAAACACTTGCAGCTGTTGGTAAAAGCTTAGACTTTATTCCCTTCTTCACAAACATGGAAGAGATAGATTGTTGAATAGCTGAGGAACTTCTTTTACTAACACCAAGGGAGTCCAATGTACCCTGTATTTTCTTGGGAGACACTGGATTCTTTGAAATGAATCTGTCAACAACATCCCATTGCAAAACCTTAAACTTGTTTTCATGCATTATATCCTTTGCAAGACCACTAGTTATCAAAGGCTTTAATTGCTTTCCTACATTGGCCTTCGGGTCTATGTTTTCTTTGTCTGGATATGTAGGATCTCTACAAAGAAATCATAATTAACATAAGCAAAAACTCAGATTAGTTTAAATTAATTAGACAATTTACAATACTCACATCAATGCTTGGATTCTTTTCTTAAGGCCGTCAGAGCCTACCTTCAACGTTTGAAGATTCTGTAGTTTCTTCTTTTGCACACGAGTGCCTAACATTGTCTCTTTGTTTTGTAATGTCCTTACCTTTGTTCGCGAGACTTGGGATTCTTGTGTGCACTGCATATTATAGTCTTTCGGTCCTCATAATGCAAGTTAGAAAGTCTCTCAATCTCATCTGTTTGGTGCTTCACGATGTCTTTATAATTTTTTGATAGACTGTTTAGAGCTTTACAATAGCCAAGCAATCCTTTCTCTCCATTACCTGCAAAGGTCAACAGGTTAGTGGGATTTGAAAATGCAAGGAACGCATTGGTCATGGGTTTCAATGGATAGAGTGAGCCTTTTGTCCAAATATCTAAGTGTTTTGCTCCCTCTGCTCTGCATCTCTCTGTCATGATTGGTGTCACTTTGATGTTAGTTTTGCCTTGCTTACATAGTGGCTTATATTGGGGATCCATGTCAATATGTAGATGATAGAGGGGTCTTTTAAGGAGGACATTTGTGGGGGTGGAAGAAGAATCCATGTATGCAACAGTGAAAGAAAGGGAGGATTTCTTTGAGTTCAATGCACAAACAGTGAGAGAGTAAGGAGAGAGCATGTTTGGAAGGACGGCGTCTTTTTCTCTTTAGTCATACATTCCACGTACAAGAAACTCCCTCCAATTCTATGACGTTCATTAAATGCAATTGAAAATGATTTATTCTTCAATCATCACGGACATTATGACGATGTGGCAAGAATCTACTTGTAAGTACACTTTTTGAATGGTTATTCCAAGTTTACAATTTCTTTTACCACACCTATTTTCTAGAGAGATAAAGTCAAAATTCTATTTTTCTTAGAAGGCCCTCCAAATGACCTCCAAAATTTCCTAATGGGGGAATGTTAGCAGCGGCGGCTAACACAGGCTACACCGAATATGCATCAAGCGGAGATATGCTATGGTTGTGCATAATATTTCCAACTCACTTTGTATAAGTCTTGGGCTCATTGGGAGTTCCAAAGTTGTATATGCTAGCTAGAGGGCTCAAACTTAAACCCATATTAGAAGGGATTGTGGTGAAATCCTTTATGCAAGGAGGCCTCATTCTTGAGTATCCACTCTTGAGGATCCACTTTTGAGAGCTCTCTCTCTCTCTTGAGTGTTCACTCTATGGATGGCCTAGCCTTGAGATTAATGCCCATGCTTAAGAGGCTAGTGCTAATCCATTGTAATTAGAGAAGCTTTGATTAATCTAATCCCTATTTTACTCATTAGTCGTATCTTCTCTACATTTCATTATGTCATGAAGTAGTTTTATACTCTCATTATTCTAGATTTGAGAGAGGTAATTACTTCTTTCTTTGATCTTAACTCTCTTCTTCCATAAGTATTTCAATTAGTTAATGACTTCTCTAATTCTCTTTATTAGTGTAGTGTGTGTGAACTCTTGGTCATGTCATTAGAGTTTGTGCCTAATTGTGTGCTTAAGTGTGTGAAGGTTTAAGAGCCTTGAGCTCAATGCCACTTTTGTGTGATGTGATTAGAGTACCTCGGTTGGCATGTGATGATTTGGAAAGCCAACTTCAATGCAATTAGTGTGTGCTTTGATCATGGATGCTTGTGTTCACTGTGTTCTTGTGACTCCATAAGATTGTTAAGTCGGACTTTGGTGGGGTTGATGTGTGTAGGAGTTGATTGATTAGTGATTAGAGTATGATTAGGATTATTCTTGCCATGGCTAATCTCTACTTGCATTGGTGACGTATTCTCTTGAATCCTTTATTTGATGCATCCTATGATGCTCGTGCCTCAAAGCCCTAGCCGGGTTGCCGATCCACGGATTGATAATTTTGTGTGGGTTATGATTAGATTGTTGCTACAACGCCTCCCAACAGAGAGAAAAAGGAAAAGCTAAAGTAGATGATGCAAAACCTATAAAGCAGCCAAGACCTATAATAGCAGTAAAGGAACTAGCCCAAAAAGCAACAAAAGAGTGGGAAGAGAGATAATGTCTTTTGAGCTTGAGAGAGGACTTAAAGGGGGCTTTGAGGAGAAATGGAACCCATCTCCTAAGAGGGTCAAAATTCAAACCAAATACCCCATGTATGACCATGAAGGACGATCCTATGGCGGGCTTAGATCATCTCTATCAACAAGAAGAATGTCAACGAGAGCAGTCCAAGGCACAAGAAAAAGAGAATATATCACCTAGAGAGTACTCACCAAGAGAACAAGCAAACACTGATGAAGGGGCTCCACATTTCACTCCTCTAAGAGGGCAACAACAACTAGAGGAGACAATTCCCATTGCTAGCAATATAGGAAAAGAATCCAAAACACCCAGAGAAGCTACAAATGAGGAAGTGGATGAACCAACCATCCCAACAAAGACTTCAAGCACACAAGAAAACCAACCAGATGACCCAATCACAACAGAAGCTCATGACACGTCCACGGATCAACTTCAAGCGAGCAGCTCAAGAATATTGGAGATTATGGAAGACATAGATGAATACGCCTAGTATGCACATGATGTGGTGAACAGAATGAGAGACAAGATCTACGCTCGCCGCCGCCAACAACTCCACAATGTGTATCAATGGCTGTGGCACGCAAATAGAAGGATCAACATGGCCAACATTTGTAATGAATCATACAAAGAAGCATGAAATTCAAAGACAAGGAAATGGTTGAATTAACTACAAATTTCACACCAAACTTGGAAGCTCTCCAAACAAGGAATTAATAGCAAGAACATCAGTTCAAAGAGGCCATCTCTGCTTTACAAGAGTGAACTTTCACAATAAGCCGACTATAGATTCAGTTAAATATTGCAAAATCTCATTTGGCATAGTCAGAAGCTTGATGCCAAGAGAAAAATACATTGCTAAATTAGCTCAAAGACAACCCTACAGTCTCCATGCTACAAGGCATAGATGAGGCATATAAAGTAATGGAACATAAGGTTAAGACCTTGAGATGGAGCTAAAGCTAGAGAAAATGCAAAGAAGAGAACTCTACATCCGGTTTATGCAGTAAGAGGAACTATATCGAAAAGACATTGACCAACTTAAAGCGGAATTGAGCAAAGCACAAGAGGCTTCCACGACACATGCAAAATCACACTGGGGGAAGAAACAATAGATTTTGCAATGGGAGATAAAGACACCCTGCAATTTATGGCTTTTGAAGTAGCTACCATCGAAGAGGCCAGTATCCTAGAGCTGGATTTTTCTCATGATGAAGCGGGACCCTCAACTCTACCGAAAAGCTTGACTGTTGAGGAAAAAAAGGCATTAAAGAAGCAAGCGGAAGCGGAGACCGAGACAATCTAGAAAGAAGCCATGAAATGGGAAGAGGGGATATTTCACTCCATCAATGTCAACCTCTGCACACCGTCCACTATCAATGAGGCATGGCATCGGCAAGCTCTCCCCTTCCTGCTCATAAATTTTGAAGTACTCCAAATCAAAGAAAGACTACTCAAGGACTTACAAGCCTACACAACACTGATACATCCAAAATGGTGGGAGATCTGGATAAACCAACACCCAAGGTATCTTATTTTGTATAAAAATTCACCATTACATATCAAACAAGATCCTGTGCAGTACCCGTTACTAAGAGTCAAAAGCTGGCAGCAACATTCTATCATCCAACAAAAGAGGCCCACTTGGCTTAACTACTCCAGGTTTTGACCACCCCAAAATAGCCAACCCATAGAAACATATATGGTGGAAAAATTATCCTCAACCATTCATCTATTTCAAGGGATTCCGGAGTTAGCATGCTTCATTTTGGTAAAGATTGCTAAAATGCTCCTAACCTGCTTGCAAACCTTTCACCACGCAAAGAAAATAGATGCAGCATGGATGTCATTCCTTGAAGGCGCCAAGGGCTTATGCTATGATTTATCTGGCCAACCTTCAAAGGAATTTCTCCATGGATTCTATGAAAGGATGATGTTTCTACCATCCTACTATATGCAGACATTTGAAGAAGCATTCTACACACACTTCTTCACTTATAGATCCAAGATCTTTGGACTTGTCATCACCACCTGTGGGCAAGATTTGTCAGTTACTTCACAATTTGAGCAAAGAAACAAAATAAACATGTAGATTATGTCAATTGAAGACAAAGAACTCCACCTCAGGTACCAGCAAGGTCTCAAGCAGCATGCACAAAGGATTGCAACAAGGAAGACAAACACTACTTAGCACCCTAAGTAGCTGTGTTGCGAACGACACAAGGCAAGGAGGGTGGGAATGTTAGTTGCTCAGCTAACAAGAGCCAAAAAAAAGAGCATCAAAAGAGATATTACTCATTCTTAAAGTCAATTGATCGTATTAAACCCCTTTGTATTTACTAAGAAATCCCGCAAAGTCCAAAGCCATTGTAATATTTTTTTATTTTTGCCAATGAGTCTAAAGGGGTTGAGGGCCTCCAAGTTCGTAATTGTATGAAGTTTTTAAGCTTTGAATTGAGCCCAAATAGCTAGGAATCCAGTCTTCAAACCTTGGCTAAGGTATAAAAGAAAACTTTTGTAAATATAAACCTAGGTTTTGGTATGAAAGTAAGCATTTTTTGCAGAAGCTCAACGTGACTCTACTATTTCTTCAATTCCTCGTGTCTCTCTCATACAATATTGCATTGTTATTCAGCACATGCCAATGTGTTTGCATGTGAAATCTCTTCCATTTAACATAAGTTTCTTGTGATAAAAGTGTGTTTCTTTTCCTTCCTATGCACTATACATGGAGTCTTACCATGAGACGAGAGACTCTTTTTGAGCAAGCAACTATTCCGAGCGAACACACACACACATAGCAGTGGGGGGGGGGGGGGTGTCACAGTAGGAAACATGGGTAAAGACATAAGTTATTGTACAGTGTTAGATGGCATGAAAATAATGAAACTTTTGTGAATTTCTTAGATATGAAAACGTGCTGGTACAAGTTCTAGTCATAATTTGTTTCAAAAGGATCTAACATTTTTTTTTCTCACAAACCACTCTTTTATTTCAAAATGACTAACCATAAATTGATTAAGTGGGCATAAGTCATTGCATACATGCAATCATGGAACTAGGTGACCAATCACACTTCCCAAAATCTTAGAGGATTGAAAGGCATAAAGTTAAAAGACCATAGACATTTTTTCTAGGCTCAATCATGTGGAGAGAGAGAGAGAGAGAGAGAGAGAGAGAGAGAGAGAGAATTTGAAACCTTACGTTAGATTTACAAGTTACTGACTCTAAAACTTCTAACCTCACACATTCCCCAACACATGTGGGATACTACTCCTCTATTGTGGTTATGATTGCCACTAGCCAATAAGGTCTCTCAAACCTACCACACAAACTACCTCACTCAATCTGTACTTCATATTTCTCCTTGGAACCCTCCACTTTTGAAGCTTGAATTTTCAAGAAATTGTCCTTAATTTTTGCCTTGATTCCATTAACATCGACATTTTTTTCTAACTTAAGGGCCTTATGTGGTACACACCTCGTCATCCTTCTTGGATTCATACTCGGCTCTCACCACGAATCACAATCTTCCAACATTATCTTCACATCTTTCTTGCTCATGCCAATCAGGTCCATTCTAAATTTAAAGCACTTGTCATCCTCCATCACACCCCATGGCATGCGCCTTTCACACTAGTGGATGAAGTGGGCACATTAAGCGATGAGAAGAAAACGTCACCATGTCCATCATCTGCATGAGGGATGTGTGGTGCATGAAAGAGGCAGTAACGTTGAACAGGGGAAAAAAGAGGCTTGGAACAAAGTTCGTTATCCATCCTCAGTTGGCAATTTCTCTCTCCCTGCCACCTTGTGGTTGCTTATTAGCTATTGCTCTTTCAAGACTCATTTCAAGATGACCCTTGTTGGAGGCAAAATATCAAGCAGTGATCACAAACTCCTGACCAAAGGAAGAGCAAATCTTTAATGGAAGCTCAGAAATGACCTTGTGTGCAACCATGTGAGCATCCATGTTAAAAGACAGGGAAAGTGGTGCAGAGATGAGTTGAGATTTTGGAGAACAATTTAGCTCAGGGGGTTCACCTCCTAGACAGTGTAAGTTACCACGTGAGTTCAAATGAATGGGTTTTTTAATTGCAAAAAAATTTAAAATTTTAGCAAGATCATAATAACAAAAGGGGTTTTTTAATTGATTTTAGAGAAAACTCGTAAGTTTTGGAAGAAAAAGGGGTCATTTTACTACATTAAGCATGTAAGTAAAGGGATTTTTTTTAATACCCTTTGAATGCACGTTAGAGTAGTTTCTTAAAGGTCCACCCCTAAGAAATTTAGTAGGGATGGAGAGAACATCATGTATATGATGACAATGGGGAAACATTGAGAGAGAGAGAGAGAGAGAGAGAGAGAGAGAGAGAGAGAGAGAGAGAGAGAGAGAGAGAGAGAGAGAGAGAGAGAGAGAGATGCAATTATTGCTACCAGTATCCAACAGTTGATTCCCTCTCTGGTACTATTGGGTAGCATGTTAAAGCAAAGCATTGGGGTCGTCATCCTCAGGGGGTCACTTAATAATTATGTGAATATCACGTGAGTGTAGTAGAAGGAGTTATTAAATTTTAATTTTTCTCACATTTTCACATGTTAAAGGGTATCATAAATGGATTCGAGAAAAAAAATTATAGATTTAATAGAAAAAGGGTGTATTTCATTTGTAAAAAATTCACAGATAAGAAGTTTTAAAAATAGTCCTTGAACGCTTGTGATAAACACAATCTATGCATAGTGAACCCCCCAACCCATCATCTTGTGCATTGTGTTTACTCCAAGCTTCAAGTTTCAATCGAAAGACACATGTGTCATGCTTGGTGAGGGACGAGAGTTGTAGAGAGTGAAGGGAAGAGGTCTCAATTGCTTGGAACCTTGAAAAGCCCATCGCCATTGTAGGCCAATTATGTGAGAGATAGATAGATAGGTTTATTATTGTCTTCCTAGGGTCGTATTCATGGGTTCAAATATGTTCCATAGAAACATGTGATACACTCTATATGGAAATGATAAGTGATTCTGGATAATCCATCATTGTGGTGATAAGAGTCATAATTGAGAGCCCACACTATGGTTGGGAGAGGAAACTGTGTCGGTCTAAGTCATGGGGAGGGAAGCAAGTTTGGATGTAAGAAATCAGATGTGAGCAAAAGTTGAGCATTCTAATCGTGTGTGGTACACAGACTCTCAAACTTGAAATGAGCATAATTTGTAGAGTCAATTTGACTCTTCTTCATTGCCTAAGTGGGAGCTAAGCCAAATGGATGTGATAGTGCACATAGCACCGACAAAAAAATAGACTCAAGCATATAAGGGTAAGTACGATTTCCGCTTTTGGCAAAGAACATAGTTTTGTAGTCAAGGGTAATATGTGTGGTGTAATGTATGAAGCACGGCCCAACAGATTCCTCCCAAACGGAATTACATTGCTTCGTTCACTTGGTGTAATGCATCCCATCTCCGAAACCACTTCTTTACTTCTTGCATCCATCTCGTGCTCAAGATCTTGCTTTTATGTGTCTTTTGAACTTTTTGCTTGCTTCCCATGCAATTGTAGGAAGTCGATGTAAGGGGTTTTGACACAACTTATCATGTACTCTACAACCCTTTCCATGCCCATAACCTCCATTAAGATCCTGACTCAAGGTGTAGGGTCATATATTGGGGTGGGGGAAGAGAGAGAGAGAGAGAGAGAGAGAGAGAGAGAGAGAGAGAGAGAGAGAGAGAGAGAGAGAGAGAGAGAGAGAGAGTAGATAGATAGATAGATTGTATTATCGTCCACGGAGGTCAGATATGGCCTATGGGACCAAAAACAAAACATTACAAATGTGAGGGGATTGTGGGATACATCTTAGTTAAGGACTGAGGGTCCAAAAAGAAAGTTAAGATAAGATAAGATGAACAAAATCTATGCAGAAGGAGGTGAGGAGGGAGCCGGTTTGGGAGTTCGAAACTCTTGAATAATGGCTCTACCTCCTTGGTAGACTGCCCATTTTCCTGCTATGCGCGCTTCTCGCATCTTCTGTAGTTCTGCCTTCTTTTGCTTGAGTTGAGCGGGTGTAAGATCTTCTGCAAACCACACTTTGGTGTCCTTTAGAAGTCTTGATTGCTCAAGAAATTTGATCCGGTCCCTCTTGGTTTTGAAAGTGTAGATTGCATGATTGGTGCGATTCTCGTGTGCAAGAGAAGTGATTGTTGCTGGATCACACTGTACCATAGGGATTGCGGATTGGATGCGGGCAAATGACTCGCTAAACTTGGGATCCCCCTCCCCTTTCCAATCGCTTGGAAGCCCACCAATGCGAACGTTGAGGGCGATATCCTCCTGTCGTTGCCGTTCACGTAGCGTGAAAGCCACACGATCTTCGACCCTGCGAGAGATTACCTCTTGTACTTGAGTTTTGACCTCCTTTGTGACGGTAGTCTCTACTTCTTCTTTTGCCTTTGTGAGTTTGATTTTGATCTGTTTTAGCTCCTCCTCCTTGCGATTCTCTATTGTGGCTAGCCGAGCCTCGAAAGCTGCAAGCCTTTGTTTCAACTCGTCATTCTCCTTGCGGAGGCTTTCGACTTCCGTTTGAAGGCGGGTGATGTTGTCTACCTTCGGAGGTGTTTCCACGACTCCGGCAAAACTAAGCTTACTTCGAGACGCGGCCCGGGTAGCCATGAATGCAATGAGCTGCTTAGGTCGGAGTAGTAAAGACCGAACTTCTTGAAAAATCCGGCCTTCTTGAGGTCGCAGTGCAGAGACAAGACCTTAGGAATGCCAACCTTCTTGAAATTGTTTGAAGTCGCTCGGGTGAATCTCAAGCAGTGAACCAGGCCGAAATCAGACTGTCAGGCGGTGGTGAATCTCACGCAGCAAACCAGGCCGACATACCGAAATGAGCTAAACCTCTTCGAGGGGCCGAACCAGGTTGTCACATGCACGAGACATTCTCGCAGGGCACTTTGTCGCTCGCAGGGTTACACAGACGACTCTATCTCGCAGACGAGAGAGAGAGAGAGAGAGAGAGAGAGAGAGAGAGAGAGAGAGAGAGAGAGAGAGAGAGAGAGAGAGAGAGAGAGAGAGAGAGAGAGAGAGAGAGAGAGAGAGAGAGAGAGTTAGAAGAACTTTGAGACATTGTAGTATGCCATTTTTCCCTCCAAGCAATTTTTTGCTGAGAAACTCCAAATACTAGTTAGCTGGTGTGATTGGAGGTGGGGGATCCCCATGTGTCTCATGCAGGGGGATTGCCAGACTGCCAATAACTACACTTAACTAGGTATATTGGTGTGCCTTCATTATAGAATCTAATGATGTGGTGGAAAGTTATAATGTGAGAATTATTGTTGGACTTGGCCTCAAGCTTGTTTATTACTAGTCCTCAAGAGTTTAGAGGGTGAGTTCCATCAAAAGCCTATCACCAAGGCACAAAACTTGAGAGAGAGAGAGAGAGAGAGAGAGAGATCATTCATTTGTGTCTACTCTGCTTCTAGCATTTGGTCTAGAGCTTCAAAGATCCCTTGCCTTCATTTTTTATTTCACCTCAAGCTTGGCTCCTGCATCCTTCAATTCTTCATTTGTTTTTGAGTTTCAATGCAGCACGACACAATGCAATTAGAATTTGTGCTTGAGAGAATGTGAACAATATTTTCATAGATACAATTTCCTACCTCCAATGAAATTGAAATAGCTATGATCCATAAAGAACAATGCAGCAAGGTAGGACCAGATTGTGTCATATAAGTATGTGACCCTCCATGGATTGATGGTAACCACATGGCACATGGAACATTCAAAACAAACCGAACATTTTGTTGATAAAATTTTGTTGATCAATAGGTGTTACTTGTTTTGCAATGGACTCACTCATATGTGAATCATTGTGCTAAGAGGCTGTGTCATCCTCTTGACTATTATAATCCTTTTATTTATATTTCTCACAGTTATCCACCAGATAAAGAGCTTCTTTGATCAATTTATTTAGCGTCTTGCTCCTTATCATAGGTAGATCCTTCCAAAGATCCGCATGTCTAATTCCCTAGATAAAGATCAACATTAATTGTGCTTGCGTAGGAAGTTCCTCTCTTGGACAGAACTCTACATATCTCTTGAGCCGTAATGCCGCTTTGCATACTGATTCACCCTCTTTTTGTTTGAATCTGTGGATTTTTGAGACCGTATTGTGAGCTATGCCTTTCTGCAAGAATTCTTCTATGAATTCCTCAAACAGCTCATCTAGAGTCTCAAAATCCTGTCTTTCCACTGAGTCGAACCATGTACCTACGTCCTCTTCCAAAGTCAATCCAAATCCCCCAAACTGTGTCGCAAAATTTAAAACTTCCTCTGCTCTAATTACTCTTCTAAAAGTCGCTACGTGATCTCTCAGATCTTTATCTCCGACATATTTCTTGTTTACCCATTTCTGGATCTAGGATGGTCTAACTCGCCGATTGTCTACAAGTCTAACCATAGACTCTCCCAATGCTTCTCTCGCTTCAGGTCTCCTACTATGCCTAGGTTCTTCTTCAAAGGGATTAGTCATTCTTCTAGAAATTGTTCCTTGAGAAAGCATGTCTGTCATCTTTGTGATCACTTCATCTCTCATTATTGCTTCAGGTCTTCTACTATGCTTAGGTTCTTCTTCAAAGGGATTAGTTGTTCTTTTGGAAATTGGTCCTTGAGAAAGCATGCCTCCCATCTTTGTGATCACTTCATCTCTCGTTATTGCTCTAGAAGGGAATCCAGATGGCTCCCTTTTGGGAATTTGTGTAGGAATTCTTGTGTTAGGTGGGGTAATCTGTGGTCCTTCATTGACCAAATCTCCACACATTTTTAATGCAGTGCGTTGGTTTGTGCTTTCTACAGCTCTATATTCTCATCCATACTTGTCAACAACTATAGACTTCCACTGATAGGAGTTAGACCATCCCAGATCCAGAAATGGGTAAACAAGAAATATGCCGATTGTCTACAAGTCTAACCATAGACTCTCCCAGTCCTTCTCTTGCTTCAGGTCTTCTACTATGCCTGGGTTCTTCTTCAAAGGGATTATTCATTCTTCTGGAAATTGGTCCTTGAGAAAGCATGTCTGCCATCTCTGTGATCACTTGATATCTCGTTATCGCCCTAGAAGGGAATCTAGGTGGCTCCCTTTTTGGAATTCTTGTAGGAATTTTAGTGTTTGGTGGGGGTATCTGTGGTCCTTCATTGACCAATGTCCACCCATTTTTAATGCAGTGTGTTGCTTTGTGATTTCTACAACTCTGTATTCTTGTCCATACTTGTCAACAACTATAGAGTTCCATTGATAGTCGACTCCGTATGTATAGACATATAAGAGCTTGTAACATGTCAGCTCTTTTGGGTATGGCTCTGAGCACCTATAAAGGTTGACATCATTCTTGTAGATATGTCTATACAATCCTTCACTATCAATGCCTATCATCCAAAATCTCTCAACAAAATTGGTCTTTATCCACTGCAAGTTTGGAAGATCAATTGAGGGCGGATGCTCTCCTCTATTGTTGGGATCTCAAAGCTCGTGTAAGAGCTGAGTTTGAATCTAAAGTGTACATTATTTCTAGGCTTAAGTGCTCTATCTTTATGTAAGTAGACTTAGTCCACTGAATTCAGTGCTTTGGTCAAGGAAAGGTTGAAACTATGTCCAAAACCTTGACCATTTTCTCACAATTCTCTCAAATTGTCGGTTGTAGACACCCCTAACTTTCGGATGAATTTTGAGGCCTTAAACGACGTTTTTTCGGGTGCTATTACTTAGGGTTTACATAGAAAGTTGTGGAGCTACTCTAAAGCTTCGTTTTGATTTTTTATAAAAAAAATTGAATCCGATATCGGAAGCTCAAGATATGGCCAAAATATTTTCTTTTTTACTCAGCCTATGCCTGGAGATACCGAAAGCTCAAGCTATGGCCAAAATATTATTTCTTTTTACTTAGCCTATGCCTGGAGACTTTACGTGAATAATGTCTTCTGACTCAGATTTGCTCCAAACTTAAATTGTAGACTCCCCTTGATGTCTTCTACCCGCTGCAAGTCTCAGTTTGTGATTATGACCTTTATTTTGACATTTGAGACATTCTACGTGTAAAATGTCTTTTGTGGAAGAATGAGGTGACTTTTATCCCAATGATTCCTTATCACTCAAGCAACTCTCAACAACTTTCAGAATTCAATTTGGAAATCTTTTGGGCAAGTTATGATCAATACAAGCATGAATCTATCCAGATCTGTCTTCTGGCCTTTACAAGCTCAAATGAGCTGCAAATGCAATGAAATTTTTAACTAAGGACTTCTTTTATGCTCTAGGACATTGAGGTATGCCCAAATGTTTGTTTTGACCAAGATCTGGCCACTAAGACATTATACGCGTATAATGTCTTTTGGCTCAGAATGACATGAAATTTTGTAAACATGCTCAAAACATCATTTCCAACCCTCTTATGTGGTCAAAAGTGAAATTTGACTTCCAGATCTTGGCATGAGACATTATACGCGTATAATGTCTATGTGCTAAGATTTTGACAAAATTTGGTTTGTGAGCTTGTCTTGTGGTGCTTAACACCCTGGCATGCTCATATCTCAATTTTGGTCTCTAAAAGTGTGCTTTAGACATTATACGTGTATAATATCTAACTGGTCAGATGAAGCAAATTTCACTCCAAAGGTTCCTCTTCATACTAGCAACTCACAGCAAGTTTCAAAATTCTATTTGGACATTTTTCGTGCAAGTTGTGATCAATTCAAGCAATCACTTGCCTAGATGCATCTTATGGCCTTTGCAAGCCCAAAAATGCTTCAAATTTGATGAAATTTGGCATGTATGCTTCCTACATGCTATAGATCACAAGGGTGCACTCAGTTGTAACTTTTGACCTTAGATCTAGCCTCTAAGACATCATACGCGTAAGATGTCTAGGTGGTTAGAATTCGGTTATGTTTCTACCAAAGGTGCCCCTTGGTGTGTACAACAAGAATATGTACTCACAACAATTTTTGGACATCAAAGATACACAAAATCATCACTTTTTGACAAGGGAATCCCCTGAAAGAGTAAAATCCCCTTAAATCTCAATCTATAAGCCCAAATGAAACAAAATTTGGTGTATGTGCTCAACACAACATGCAAAAGATGGGTATAATGTCAAAAGTTTATCATACGCGTATGACTGCTGATGAATTTTTGGACAAAATTCATTCACAGGCATCCCCAAGTCTCTAGCACTAGTTTTCAAGCACTTCTACCAATTTTCATGCAAAAAAAGTGCTCAGAATCTGTAAGGTCTCTACCACCCTTGGAAAGGGGATTCCCATGTAATGGAATACATATCAGGCCATTTTGGTCATAAACAAAAAGTTACTATTTTTGGCAGTTTTTGTTACCATATACATGTGGTAGTGATGTGTGTGAACACACTAGGACCGCCCGGGCATTTTTTCCCTCTTTAGGAGGTTTTTTCCCCCGAGCATTGTATATACGCCCATCCCTCTAGGGCTATCAATCTTTCCATTGCACACTAAGTAACACACTCTCTATTGTGTGCCTTGAGCTTCCTTCGTCTTCTCCAAGCTGTGTGTGTTTCTATGCAACCCTAATTCCAACAATTGGTATCAGATCAGGTCATGTCCTCCCGGGCTTAGTCGCCAGCTACTCCAGCACACACCTGTTCACTTTCTCCGATTTCAGTGAGCTTTGGCGAGCGTTCGCAGGTCGACAAAAATTTTGGGAAAACTCAAAGAGCTTGGTCAGCTCAAAATTTTGATTTGGGCTCATTTCGGCCTCCGTTTCCACTACAGGCAGTACTGCACAGGCTATTTCGTTATTTTGTGCAGAATTTCTATCAGTGTCGTTTTCTGCATAACAGGTGCCTTATAGTCTTCTACGGTTTTTGCTATATAGCACAGGTTGTTCCCGCTCCGTTTCTCCTATTTTTGGGCAGTTTTCACATCAGGTGCAGCATTTACCATGACTGACAACAACAACACAGATGTGTTCAAGATGTTTGTTGTTGAGGACAGGTTGGATGGAGACAACTACCCTATGTGGGCTTATATGATGCAACATGTTCTTGTGTCAAAAGGTGTCTGGAACATTGTGCAGGGCATTGATGTACGTCCTGGTTCTGAGGATGTAGGCGATGTTGAGGATGTTGCAGGTCTTGCTGCAAGGATTGCAGCTGTTAGAGTTGTTTTGCCTACGGCAGAACAAGCTCGTTGGGATGTTAAGGATGCGCAGGCTCATGCATTGATTGCGTTGTCTGTGAAGCGCACCATTGTTCCTCACATCCGTTCAGCAAAATCTTCAAAACAGGCTTGGGATATTCTAGCAGGTCTTTATACAAGCCGCAATGAGGCTAAAATTGCTTTGCTTCGTAAAGAGCTGGAGTCAAAGATTATGCATGAGGAAGATGATATGGACACTTTCCTTGCTAGTGTCAAGGATATCAATGAGCAGCTTATTTCTGCAGGTGAAGTCATTTCAGACAGTTCCCTTGTGCAGACTGTTCTTGATGCCTTACCAAATTCCTACCAGACTTTTGCTAGTAATTGGAGACTGATGACCCAAGGAAATCCTGAAGTTGTCAAGTTTGATGCATTATGCACATTGCTGTTGCAAGAGTCACTTTCTAGAAAAAACAGGACTAGGCAGCGTGCAGTTGAACAGGTTTTATTGCTTCTCAAAGAAAGGGTGGTAACAGCAATGCAGCCACTTCTTATGGTTCTACTGCGAGTGGAAAAAATTCTGTTCCTAATGCTTCTGCTGGCAGCACTTCGTCTGGCAACAGCAATATGCATAATGCTGGTTGCAGCTTGTGCATAGTGATGTTTGTGGGCACAAGCAGGTTGCAGCTTGTGCATAGTGATGTTTGTGGGACCATGCAAACTCCGTCCTTGGGAAATTACCTGTACTTCGTGACTTTAATTGATGATTACTCCAGGCATGCATGGGTATTTCCGCTTAAAGCGAAGTCCGAAGTTTTTATGTGCTTCAAACCTTTTCTGGCTATGGCTGAAAATTTCTCGAAATGTACTATGGGCACCCTCCGTTCTGATCAAGGGGGGGAGTATATGTCTCATGAATTTAATGCATTTCTGGCTAGTCGTGGGATAAAACACCAATGTACAGTGCCTTATACACCTCAGCAAAATGGTGTTGCTGAGAGGAAAAACAGGTCACTGACGGAAATGGCACGATGTATGGTCAAAAGTCAAGCTTTGCCGCATTCTTTTTGGCTTGAGGCCATTATGTGTGCCACTTATGTACTTAACAGGTGTCTTACGAAAGCTTTGCAGTCTATTACTCCATATGAAGCATGGCATGATAAAAACCTTCTATTGAGCACATGCGTGTTTTTGGCTGTTTGGCATATGCTTTGGTGCCACAAGTGCAGCGCAGAAAATTGGATGATAAGGCTGTCAAATGTATTTTTGTTGGTTATAGTGCTGAAAGCAAAGGTTACATGTTGTATCATCCGCAAACAAAACATATTCTGGTTTCACGGGATGTAGTGTTTGTGGAAGATTCTGTTCAACCCTTGCTATCATGTACTAGAGACAGTAATGTAAGCTCACATGACATTTATGACACTTTGTTGCCTCTTTTCAGTGGTGGAAATACGAATGTAAGTTCCAATGAGGCAAATGTACAACCTATGGGGGTTTCTGAAAATGTTTTAGATCAGCCTATTACTAATGCAGATGTACATGATGTACTTGATGAGGAAAGGGCTGAAAATGAGCAGGCTAGAGGTATGCCAAAATGGTTGGTGCACACTTTGCGTGAAAGTAAATTGGATGCACCTTTGTCTAGTCGTACTCGTTCAGGCTCTCGCCATGCATCTTATGCATCAGATTGTTATGCTTTGGCTGTGTCTAGCTTACATGATGTTGAGGAGCCTCTGTCTTTTGATGAAGCACAGAATTCAAAAAATTGGATGGCTGCCATGCAATCAGAATATGATGCACTTATAGAAAATGACACATGGACTTTCTGTGATTTGCCTCTGGCAAAAAGGCCATTGGTACGAAGTGGGTTTACAAGTTGAAACGCAAGTCGGATGGTGAGATCGATCGCCATAAGGCTCGACTTGTTGCAAAGGGTTATGCACAGCAAAAAGGCATAGATTATGAAGAGACTTTTGCTCCCACTTGTCGTATGACTACTGTGCGTTTTCTATGTGCATTGGTAGCTCATTTTGGTTGGGATGTACATCAATCAGACATTGTTACTGCTTTCTTGAATGGTGACATATTTGAGGAAGTTTATGTAACGCAGCCTCGCGGTTTTGTCATAAAAGGACAATAGGACAAAGTGTGCAAACGTAACAAGGCTTTGTATGGGTTGAAGCAATCTCCTCGTGCTTGGTATGAGAAATCTGACACTCATTTGGTCAAACAACGCTTTCGTAACAGTCCAACAGAAAGCACATTGTATGTAAAGCGTGAGGGTGATGTACTTCTCATTGTGGTTCTTTATGTTGATGATTTGCTGATCACTGGACCAAATGAGAGACATATTTATGAATTTAAGGCTGATTTGAATGCTACTTTCAAGATGAAAGATTTGGGGCTGTTGCATCATTATTTGGGTATACAGTTTAAGCAGTGTGATGGTGGTATTGCCTTGTGTCAGAAAAGTTACATAGAGACATTGCTATGTAAGTTTGGACTTGAGGATTGCAAACCTATTTCCACTCCCATGAAAACAAGTTTGAAGTTGAGTCTACATGATGCTTGTGATCCTGCTGATGTCACTCTTTACCAAACTGCTGTTGGCTACCTCATTTATGTATGCAACACGAGGCCAGATATTCAGTTTGCAGTCTCACAGGTCAGCAGATTTATGCATAGCCCAGGGTCTAAGCATTGGCAGGCTGTCAAGAGGATTTTCCGCTACCTTAGTGGCACTTTACATCTTGGCTTGTTTTATCCCAAGGGGGGATCATTGCCGCCAGACTTACATGCTTTTTCGGACTCAGATTGGGCTGGTTGTTTTGACACGCGAGTGTCCACAAGTGGTTTTTGTTTCATGCTTGGCAGTTCATGTATATCATGGTTGAGCAAGAAGCAACCTACTGTGGCCACTTCGAGTTGTGAGGCTGAGTACAGGGCAGTCTTCACAGCTACGGTTGAGTGTGTATGGCTCAGACGCCTTATGGCTAATTTGGGTGTTGGACAGGACACTGCCAACACTATCTACATTGACAGTCAGAGCGCATTAGCAGTTGCGAGGAACCCAGTTTTTCATGCTCGCATAAAGCACATTGAGGTGCATTACCACTATGTCAGGGAGAGGCTCTCAGCAGGAGAGATCAGCTTGGCTTATGTGCCAACACAGGACAACCTTGCAGATCTTTTCACAAAGGCATTGTCTCATGAGAAGCTTGAAGCTTTCCGCAAAGCTTTGGGCTTACTCCCCTTTGTGGACTGATCCTGTCCTCAGGGCATGGCACTTCCCTTTACTCATGTGCCAGCTCTCGTTCACCGCATCACTCCAGGGGGGATTTGTTACCATATACATGTGGTAGTGATGTGTGTGAACACACTAGGACCGCCGGGGAATTTTTTCCCTCTTTAGGAGTTTTTTTCCCCCGAGCATTGTTTATACGCCCATCCCTCTAGGGCTATCAATCTTTCCATTGCACACTAAGTAACACACTCTCTATTGTGTGCCTTGAGCTTCCTTCGTCTTCTCCAAGCTGTGTGTGTTTCTCTGCAACCCTAATTCCAACAGTTTTTCCAGCTTTGATGAGCCAATGTTAAATATATTATTGTAAGATTTTCAAAAATAAATTTTTACTTGTTTATCAGTTTGTCCAAAAATAGAAAGTTTTGAGGTGCTTACACCCACCTAGACACGACCGTCTCGTCTAAATCTATCCCGTCTTGAATTTCCATAAAAGTAGTTGTCTATCTCGAAAACTATTGAATATAGCAGGTGTGCAGCTGACCCCTTAGTCTGTCATCCTCAAGCTCGTCTTTTAATAGCAAGTTTCAAAATTGAATTCTGACAAGCCAAGCTCACTTAGACAATTAAATTTCATCCTAATGTTAATAAATTAAATCTTAAGCCTAAGGTATGCATATGTATGCATGTGCATCAACATGTATGTACATGTGTATGTATGGGTATGTGTATGTATGACCATAAATGACCCATGGCCATAGCCCATCTCTTATGGTATGTTGACCCTAAGCATGGGTAAGTACATGAGGTGTATCACTCAATTGGGAAAAGGGGATGCCTCTAGTGGTAAGTGAGAGGCTTGTGACACCTCTAATCCTTCATTTGGCAAGAGGGGGCGAGCAAGGGAGTTATGGGCATGCCTTGGACCTCAAGCAACCTCCAAACCCTATATAAATTCCATTCACACTCAATTTTAAACACTTGAACACACTTGGAGAAGGGAGCTCTGCTGCTATGGCAATTAACCTGGTGGTTTCTACATCAAAGCTTTGAGAGATCAATACCTCCAAATCACATTGGGTAATGTAAATCTATTGTTTAATCAAGTTATTATCAATCTCTTCTCTCAATTGGAATCCTTTCCAATTGCTACTCTAATATCAAATGCTATACTCTTATTTACCTATCCTCAATTGGAAATCAACAATCATTACATCTATTTTATGGTAATTCTCTACAAAGTAATGCAGGTCTCACCGCTCGATCACTTAATTGATTGTGTTGACTGCATGCACAATTCTTCATCAATGTAACCTAAACATTTTCATGAATTAGCTAAGCATATTCAAGAATTGTCCAACTAAAATGATGGATTGTTCTTGCAAGTATATATAAGTGATTAATCATGAGATTAGTGCATAAATGGATAGTGTGAATGATTATTGTCTATTAGACCTTACATAAAATCTATTGCCTACCATAAGCATAAATCATTGGAATAGAAGTGTAAGAATAGAGGAAATTAACATCCCATCAACCTTATTATCAAATTGGTTTTTGCACAATTAGTTCTTACACATTTTCAAGTTAGTTAGAGACAAGATGGACCCAAAAAGGATCCGTGTTAGTGAGACTCACAATGATGAGGTTGACACTAGCCGAGAAGCTAATAAAGGAAAAAGAATTTCCTTGGAGGATGTGCCACCAAACTCTCCAGGCAATGGTCCTACATTAGACAAGGTTGGAATTAATTTTTAAGTATTTGCATTCATTGCATAGACGATAGAGTAGAAAAAGGGAAAACAATCTCTATGGATCATAAAACCATCACAAACTACGGCATATGTTTTGTATAATTTTGTTTGAAGAGTGAAAGATTGTTTGGAAATTAATTTGTATGCTCGTAGGAAAGAAATTTTTGCCTAGTAGAAGAACTCTCAAACCTTCTTCATTCAAAATCCTATACTGATATAGTCAAAACTCCCTTTTGATATCCAAGGAAGAGAGCTTAGCGGAGTGAACGCTAAAGCAGTGCATATGGTTGCACACATCTTGCAGGTTAGTGCCAAGAATGCAAGATAGTACTTGCGGGTTGTTGCCCAGATTGCAAGTTAGTCACTGCGGGTTGGTGCCCAGATTGCAGGACAATTTAGTTGTATGGGCAACTAAAGACACTGAGAGCAATAAACTCTCGCCAAGAGGAGTGAACTCTTGGGGTTGGGATATTTCAATGAAGAAGGATCGTATGTTGTTTTTCTTCTAGAAGGATTGTCTTGGTGCCGATTTGAAACTGGTTGAAGGGCTATCTTAATGAACTTGTGATGGAAACCCAAAAAAGGAACTTTGTGTATGAACAATCATGTGGTAGTAATTAGAAAAAAATTAGAAAAAAGTGTGAGTGTAGGGGTGGAAAGTGGGGACTCCCTCAGGTTGCCAGTCAAGGATGGGTGGTCTCGATTAGTCGAGAAACTCTCCTTTCCCTCTTGTAAAAGAGTGAATTAGAGACTCATTGTGCCAAGAGTTGAGAATTCCAATTGTACGTGCATCTAAAAGTATGGGGAAAAAGGCAATTGGGGTTTCTCTCTCTCGGAAGGTGAGAATTAGGAACGTCATAGTATTGTAACAGTTCACGCTTTTCCTACGAGACAGGGCTAGGAATCCTTTTTAATGATTCAGACTCAAGTTACTCAGTGACGAGAGTCTGTCCATTAGAATCTTGTCTATATTGACTATGTTTTCTCGATCCAATAGGGCCTAGCGACCTGTGAGGTGCCCTCTTGTTGCCAAAAGGTTATGGTATCAGGGTGGGGACCTCACAGAATCACAAGTTTCAGAGATGAATGACATTTTTTGGAGTATTGCTTTGAGGCGAGCTTTAAAAAAAAAAACTACCTACATGCTTCACGGGGAGAGAGAGAGAGAGAGAGAGAGAGAGAGAGAGAGAGAGAGAGAGAGAGAGAGAGAGAGTACAATCAAAAAGACTATATGCTTGTGCATGCAAAACATGATTACAATCCAATGGTCTTGTGATGCTCCCCAAAAGACCTATTCACCACCTCTACTCCTCTCTACGAAAAAGCACTTGGGATGTTGACCCCTCCTTTGGGAGGCTCCTTGAATTGAGCTTGAATACTCATAGCTTGTATCTCTCGCTCTAAGGACCTAAAAATCTATAGGACGCTTCAAAAATTCAGCTTGTTGACATGAAAATCATAGTTGGGTGCTCCTAGGAGTTCATGCACAAAGTTTTGAAGAGTAACCATAAGAATATTAATGGTGTCCAATGACAAATAATCTGGTGTTATCCAGATCATGTGATCCTTTGTTTGTAATGCCAAGGGAAAACACAGGGGGTCACGGACCCAGACCAAGGGGCGACTGCTAGGTGTGAAGGGGATTCTAAATCTGATGGCCAAGGGCCTATGAAAAAGGGTGATAGGGTGGAGAATCTTGATGGTAGTTCCTTGGGTTCTCACACTGGTATCAGAGCTCAGGGGAAAGGGAGCTATGGAGGAGGGGGAAATTTAATAGGGAGTAGCCTTGCATGAGTTCTTTTTTCATTTTTTCTCACATTTTCACATACAAAAGGGTGCTATAAAATGGAATTGGGGAAAAAATTTACAAATTGAATAGGAAAAGGGTGTATTTTATTTGTCAAAAAATTCATAGATTAGGAGTTTTATAAATAGTCCTCGAACGCACGTCATATACAGAATTTATACATAATGACCCCTCCCGATTCAATATGACAAGGCAATTGTCAATATGGCAAGGCATGTTACTAGACCTTTTGCTAGGTACAAAGGTGTTTGGCATGGCCGTCTCTTTGTACTTCAAGAAGCCACGTATGGCAACCATAAGCCAACCATACCATGGGGAATACGAACTCCAATGGTGCCAACGATAGAGATTACAAAAAAATGGTAAGTATGTTAAACTTAAGTTTTAACTCTTTTAGGATTACTTTACCATGCCAATTGGGGGAAATTTTTAAGCACAAAATGTTTCAAAGACAGCAACAACTAGGCTACTTACAAGATGAACATCCATTTATAATAGAAACCATTACATTCCATATTACTTGCACTACATAAAGCATCACTTTATATGGTGCGCTGCTACATTTCATTCCATAGTACTTGCAATACATAAGGCATTACTTTATATGGTGAAGCTACAACATTGCATAGGCTATTACTTGCAGTACATAAGGCAGCACTTTATATGGTGCAGCCGCATTCATCTTCTGGAAGGCCCGGTGTTTGTAGTATACTGCCCTCTATAGGCAAGAGAGAGTTCACCAGGCATCCTAGCTACTCCTTGAGTCTCCCCTCATCTTCTTCTATGATAATTCCAACTTTCTTCCAATAGTTGATAGCAAATTGCCCCCTCTTGTTCAAGTTTAGCAACAAGCGCATGTTGATTTTATTGTGGCATCGATAAAGGCGATATAGATATGTCGTTGCCTTGAGAGTTGCTAGAAACCATTCTTTTCCATATGTGGCCCCTCCATTGGGAATGGACTCCTTTGCATCCCAAGATGACTTGATGTTGTTCTCAAGATCGTCAGACATTGTGGGACTAGTAGACAAGCTCTATGATAGCTTTTGGGAGATTGCACAAAAAACCTGAAGCGAATACCAATTTTATAGCATTTAGGAGACCATTAATTTAATATTCAATAAATTATTATTGAAGTGACACCTAAACAGCAAGTTACCCTTTGTCACATCAACAAAACAATTGCAAAAGTGTGCACCATGATGTGTTAATTGAATGGGCATATCTAAAACTAGTAGTAGGGTCGCCTTCCTAATCTTGCTTGCCAAAAATTAGAAACGAAAAATGCTACATATCTATGGCTGGATAGGTTCTGCCCCGGCTAAGTGCATTAAATATATTAGCATCAGATAGAAAAAGCTGATGGATAAACATGTTCTCATTTTGACTAAGCCCTAGTACAAAAAAAAGACGTGTTTGCATGCAAGATATGATTTGTGGTTTCTCACCCGATCCATGAGTCCGGGCATGTGCACGATGGCTCCTTGCAAACACTGTACAATCCAACATGACCATCTTCGTCGTGGGACTCTACTTTGAAGACCTCATGAAAACCATCTACCCCACACATCTCCTCTACCACCTTTGCCTTCATCGCTAGCGCACGACTGATCTTGCAAGCATCATCTCTAGAAATGTTTGACCAATACCATACGTGCACACCATCCCACATTGTGTCTCATGCACTACCTTGAGGAGTGGCTGTAACATGTGACCTGATAGGTGTGTTCCTCTTGTTTTGAGCAGCAGAAACTGGCGTATGGGTATAGTTTCCTTCATTGCTAAACTCCACTTGACACCCCCCTTCAAACAATAGTTGAACCTCTCTTGAACCTCTGCATTGATTAGGTTGGTTCCAACATGCACGTGCCAAATTTGTGGTGGCCATTGAGATTGTGGCTCTGTGTTTTGATCCACTATGTAGCAATGTAACACATGATCTGGACAAAACCAAAACCACTGGTGCACCACACCTTGGGGATGCTTTTGGTATCCCTCAAAAGATGGGGCTGGTATAGCAAGATTTGAACCTGCAATATTCTGCCCACACCTACGTCCTCCTCTTGGTGTGCCATTACATGTGACTGCTACCTTGTGGCGTTTGAAGTATAGGGCACATTCATTAGGGAAAGTTTGAGGGCTTGAATTTGCCTTGTAAGAAATGGTAGAGAGAGAATACTTTTCATTTTTGAAAAATTGAGCAAGGAATTTTAAATCTCAAAATTTGGGGGAAACTTTTATAATTTTAGTGGATGCACGTGATGTACTTTTTGGGGCCCCAATGTAGTGTCATTTTCAAATCTCTTGGGAATGTGTGCCTTCCCCAAAATTCTCCCTCCCAATGCATCATTTTTCTCTTTTGGTCCAAATTTCAAATTTCCCTCTATTCATTCAGTCCTTTCTCTACACTTTCCTTGCACCATATCCAAATCATCATCTTTCCCACATTTCCATGAATCCTGCTAAAAGAGGTATCTATCATCTCCATGTCGAGTTGGAAGATGAATATTGCTCTCTACAAAAAAGAAATAGGCTTTGTGAAACTCCTTCTTCTTCCACAGAAGCATTGAGTTTAGAATAAAAGAAGCACATTGATCTATGGACATATGGTAGTTTGTATCCCATAGAAAGAAGATTTAGGGTTTCTAGGAAGAAATGCATCAATGGTTTTTTTGCAAAGCTCTACTTTTGGACAAAGATGAAGTTCAAGTTTAGAACAAAACAAGCACATTGATCTATGGACAGATGGTAGATTGTACCCACATAAAGAAGATTTAGGGTTTCTAGGAAGAAATGCATCAATGGTTTTTTGCAAAGCTCTACGTTGGACAAAGTCGGAATCAGTAGGGTAGGTTATCCAAATCTATTCAAACTCATCAATAAAAACCTGAAGCAATCAAGAGTAAGGGGGTCCTTGCTTCCAAAGCCATCAATTATTCAAGAGGCCATGCTGAGAGTTAATTCCAAGGTCATGGAGATGCTTGGGGATCAATTCCACATCAATGACATATATCCTGGTAAGAGGAAAGACCTCAAGTTTAACTTTTTCAACAATCTTTTCTTTGACTTGAGAACTTTGCAAAGGGCTATGATAAAATTCTATGATCTTCAACATACTGGGGTGAATGGGTAAGCCATTTTTATCTCTTCATACCACATACGTGAAAAAATACCCTAAAATTTTAGTGTGTAGTCAGAGAAGAACATTTGGTGGTTGGGTGCTTTTGAGGTTGATAGTGAAGATTTCAATGTGTTGAATTGGGTATTCTAGCACACTAGTATCCCTGCTATAAACAAAGCTCAACAGGGTGGGGAAGAGCTGGATGTTGAGGGCTTTGGTAGGTAGAAGGTGTAATGGCACATTGGGGGGGGGGGGGGGGGGGGGGGGGGGGGGACCTAAAGACACTAAAGTGTATGTACAATGTGTCAAGGGGTGCCAATGCCAAAATCCCCTGTATCTATTGCATGGGTGCAACAAAGGAGTTGAATCCTGCTAAGTGGAACAAAGCCCCAGATAGGCACTCTAAAGATCCAAACTTTCAAGCTGTTTTAGATATTCCCCTTTCAAATGTCCACCTCTGCACACTGCATGCACTTTGTAGAATCATTGAGAAGATTGTGCACCTGTACATAGGAAACTATAACATTTATCAGCCAGAGAAACTGCCATAAAAAGCATTGAGAGGGTATTGTCTAATATTGTTCATGGGGAGAATGTTGTGATTCAATCAGACCCCAAAAGGTCATCTGGTGGAAATAATGTCCCTAGAAAAGCTTCTATTGGTGGGATGATGAGGCTAGAACATTCTTGGGATTTCATGAAAAGTTTGGTAGGGGTGCATCTAAAGTCCAGTTCAACCAATGGAAGGCTCATTACAATGCTGTGAAGGACCATGGAGTTGATGGCAGAGCAAGAAATGAGAAGGCAGAAGTGTGGGAAGCCCTGGATGCAATCTTTTCTTACTGTGATAAAAGGCATTGGGGAAAGAATGAACTCTCCAACTTTAAGAAAGAGTTGAACATATTCAAAAAAGCTATGACAAGTGTTTGAAGCTCATAACACTTCACACACTACATGGTAATAATTATGAATTTTGATTCTTCTAATCTACTGCAATACTTGTATAAATTGCTAAATAGGTTATCTTTTTTTGTGTGCAGCACATTATCTACAATCAACTCCATGGTTTGTAAAGAAATATGAAAGCCTGTCAATTTGCTCTACTCAAGTATGGCGAAGTTCTACTATCAGGCAAGAACCAAGTTTTTCAAACACACTAGACATGGTGGAAGAGGCTAATAACTTGCTTGAAGTATTCGATTGTTTTTCCAGACAAGTGTGGCATGGAATAATATTACATGATTACCAAAAAGTTATTAGACAATTTTGATATTGTTGCAGCTATACATAGGAGTATACAAAAAAGAAGGATGCATACAAGT